>NW_024097980.1:760000-947500 GCF_016545835.1 Crotalus tigris | reverse complement strand
CAGGGTAAATCAACCTTTTGCTATTGCACTGTTTATAAATTAAGTGCCATAGAAGATTTAGGTGAAATCTTAAGATTTACATGAAACCCTGTTCTAACACTGTTCTGACGGCAACTCAAAATGATTGCTCCAGCGGCTTTTAATCCTCTCCTGATTCTGTATGAAATATTCATGGAATGTTTGCGATTTTCCTCTCATTGTCTTAATTTCCTTAAATAAATTTAAATCTACTTAAAACAATTTGACAATTAAGACAAGGTGTTTTATTATATTCTCTTCTTTATTGCTCAAATTGTCCCGTCATTTCCATAATATTCTTAACCTATTACTTCTGTTCTGGGAAAAAGACAGAGAAAAGGATTCCCATGGGACTATCGCAGTGGTTCTCAACCTTTTTAATGCCGCGACCCCCAACCGTTCGTAAGTCGAGGACTACTCAACCGGTCGTAAGTCGAGGACTACTCAACTGGTGCAGCACCATTTGCCGAATGGGACTTTTGGCGGGCTCAGCAGGGCAGAGACAGCCTGGACAATTCCTATTGGCTTTGGAAAGCCAATAGAATTACACTCTATTCAAAACAATCTATTCTATTGGCTTTCAAAAGCCAATAGAATAAAAGGGAGTAGCACAGCTAAGGAAAAGGGGGAAAAAATGGCGGACTGCGTTGTTTGGCGACCCCTGTGAAATGGTCATTCGACCCCAAATGGGGTCCCGACCCACAGGTGGAGAACCACTGGACTATCGGAATCATACCAGCCAACATAAAAATTGCAGAGAAAGGCAATTGAAAAACTCACAGGTCACCAATAGCCTCAATCCTTCTACCCTTCAGAAGAAAGAATCCAACATTGTTATTTTCAGGCTGGTTATTTTTTTTTTATTATTATTTCATGTACTGTAGAGTTTGCTTCCCTAAAGGAGATTTACAGGTCTAGACTTCTGGAATAGCTGTTTTAAGGAGTTATTTTTGCGCGTAGAGTAAATCATTTTTTCAACAGCAGCACGATAAGAGTCAGTACACACAAACTTTTGGTGCAGTGGGATTTTGAGACCATCCCAGATGTACCAAACATTACGGTTCCAAGGTCACTTTAATTTTTGTAATGAGTTGTGGTGCTTGGGGGACAATTTTTTTTTTTTTTTGATTAATCTACTTGTCTTTGGGAGGTACCTAGAGATTTTTCTTCCCGTTATTTTTGCTCTTACACGTACGTACCCACCTAGGATACTAAATGGATAACTTTGTCTTTGGAAGATACAACTCGTGCCTAAGGATTTCCCATGGTGTTTCTAATTTGGAATTGCCTGGTTGCACATTTCGTTGTTGCCTTTGTTGACGTTTATCAGAGAGGCAGGAGGACGCCTTAAAGAAACGTCGGAAATGTAATCCAGTCTCAAGGTACCTTTTAGCATCTTTGGTGGACACGGAGAAAAGCCAAGACACTTTGGAGTGCTGAGACTCTAGAAATTGTGCAGAGAAGAAGAACAGAGATGATAAAAGGTCTGGAGGCTAAATCATATGAGGAACACTAGTTTATTGAAGAGGGATGACATGATCACTGTCTTCTGGGACCTGAGGGACTGGAGAAGACTTCTTCTCCAAAGTACCTGGAGGCAGAAGCTCATTCAAGAGAAATCCAACGTAGAATTAAGGAGAAATTTTTCCGACAGGGAGAACTATTACTCAGTGGAACAGCTTGCCTCCTGGAGTTGGGTGCTCCATCACTAGAGGTTTCCAAAAAGAAACTGGACAACCATTGGACTGGGTTGGTATAAGTATAGACTAGAATAACAGAGCTGGAAGGGACCTTGTAGGTCATCTAGTCCAACCCCCACCCACCCAAGTAGGACACCTTACACTCTTAGGCGTGCTTGGAGAGGGACAGTTAGAAATCAAACATTGACCTTTCGGCTGGTCCCATGTTTCAGAGGTATAAGAATTAAGAAACAACCTTGGGATGTATGGAGAAGGGATTAAGCAGTCCAGAGGTTAAAGCAAGCGTGAGAAAGAGACTCAGAATAATCGAGAACTTGATTCAGAGTTAGAGTAAAAGAGTTGGAAGGGGCCTTGGAAGTCATCTAGTCCAACCCCCTGCTCTAGCAGGAGACCCTGTCCCATTCCAGACTGATGGCAGTCCCGTCTCTTCTTAAAAACCTCCAGTGATGGAGAATGGAATAGAGCTGGAAGGAACCTTGGAGGTCTTCTAGTCCAGCCCTCTGCTCAAGCAGGAGAACCTATACCATCTCAGACAGGTGACTATCTAGTCCAGTGGTCCTCAACCTTTTTAATGCCGCAACCCCAACCGGTCGTAAGTCGAGGACTACTCAACCGGTCGTAAATCGAGGACTACTCAACTGATGCAGCACCGTTTGCAGACTGGGACTTTTGGCGGGCTCAGCAGGGCAGAGACAGCCTGGACAATTCCTATTGGCTTTTGAAAGCCAATAGGATTAGACTCTATTCAAGAGAGTCTATTCTATTGACTTTCAAAAGGCAATAGAATAAAAGGGAGTAGCACAGCTAAGGAAAAGGGGGAAAAAATGGCGGACTGCGTTGTTTGGCGACCCCCGTGAAATGGTCGTTCGACCCCAAATGGGGTCCCGACCCACAGGTTGAGAACCACTGGTCTCTAGCCTCTTCTTCAAAATCTCCAGTGATGGAGCGCCCACGATTTCTGGTGGCAAGCTGTTCCACTGGTTGATTGTCCTCATTGTCAGGAAGTTTCTCCTTAATTCCAAGTTGCTTCTCTCTTTGATCAGTTTCCCTCCATTGCTTCTTGTCTTGCCTTTTGGTGCTTTACTAAATAGGTTGACCCCCTCTTTTCTGTGGCAGCCCCTCAAACATTCAAAGACTGGTTAATTGTTCTAACTGCCAGGAAGTTTCTCCTTAATTCCAGGTTGCTTCTCTAACTGGTTAGTTTCCAACCATTGTTTCTTGTCCTGTCTTCTGGTGCTTTGGAGAATAACTTGACCTCCTCTTCTTTGTGGCAGCCCCTCAAATACTGGAATACTGCTATCATGTCTCCCCTATTTCTTCTTTTCTCTAGACTAGCCAAATCCAAGTCCCAAACCGTTCTTCATATGTTTTAGTCTCCAGGCCTTGGATCATCTTAGTTGCTCTTCTCTGATTTTTTTCCAAACTCTCAACGTCTTTTTTGTGATATGGTGACCAAAATGGGTTGCAGTATTCCAGGTGTGGTCTTACTAGGGTTTTATAAAGCGGTACTAGTACTTACATTGTATATTGTATGTATTGTACATATATAGAACAGAATATCTTTACTGTCATCGTGTAACTCACAACGAAATTAAGTGCTGTCCACAGTGCATACTTCACACAAGTAAAAGCCACAAATATGAACATACAATTATATACACACATCCTTCTCATTCTATTCACCCTTGCGCTGCCCCTAATATTGCACTTCAATGTTGCACTATACTGTGGTATTTAACACGGTTACAGCTCTGGGATAAAAACTATTTTTCGGGCGATTTGTCTTTGTTTTTATTATCCTGCAGCATCTGCCAGATGGTAATAGTTCAAAAAAAGCATGTCCGGGACGAGATGAATCTTTAAGACTATTTTGAGCTTCCCTAGGACAGCAGGAACTGTACAGTTCGTCTGGGGGTGGTCAGGAGAAGGCAGCTAATAATCGTCTGGGCCAGGAGTAGGCAACCTTGGCTCTTTTATGACTCGTGGACTTCAACTCCCAGAATTCCTGAGCCAGCCATGCTGAGGGGAAAGGGAGAGGTTTCCAAGCTGAGCCATGCTGGCTCAGGAATTCTGGGAGTTGAAGTCCATGAGTCATAAAAGAGCCAAGGTTCCACACCTCTGCCCTATATCAGAAGTCCTCAATCTTGGCTCTTTTATGACTCGTGGACTTCAACTCCCAGAATTCCTGAGCCAGCATGGGGAAACTATGGCCCCTTCATGACTTGTGGACTTCAACTCCCAGAATTCCTGAGCCAGCATGGGGGAACCTTGGCCCCCTCATGACTCGTGGACTTCAACTCCCAGAATTCCTGAGCCAGTATGGCTCAGCTTGGAAACCTCTCCCTTTCCCCTCAGCATGGCTGGCTCAGGAATTCTGGGAGATGAAGTCCACGAGTCATAAAAGAGCCAAGGTTGCCTACCCCTGCTCTGGGTGATGGTAATGACCATATTGCTCCCAAGGATTGTTATCCTATGTCAGAGCTACGACGATGCCCAATTTTGCAGGCATACCTAATGGATGACTCACTTAAACAGACTACCTGTAATTTTGCCAAAGCCTACCTGAAGGCTGGGATTATGACACGCAGCGTAACCAATGGATCCCACAAAAATGTATTCGCTACTGGTTTTGAAAGCGTCTCTCCGTTTCCCACTCAGAAAGGGCTGAACACCAAAGTGAAGGAAATCAATATTTAATCTCCTACGGTTTACACAGGAACCGCTGTCTTATTCATCCACTTAATTCAATTGCGACAAACAAGCCACTCCTTCTGTTTAGCTAGTATGGATTTCTTTAATTTATACATTAACTATATTTCCCCACGGAACCGGTTGCTCGTGTTTGGAACACGTTGGGAAATTTAGAAACTGGTTCATTAATAAATCTTTCTTGTCTCCCTCAATTAGAAGGACAATCTGTCTGCTAAGTGGCAATCCTTGGTCTGATTGCATTGGAGATAACAAAATACCCATTTATCCACCGGCTTAAAGCCAAACAGGATCTTCTTTCAACTGTTGACACACAATTGACGGGGACGGTTTCCAAATCCCTTAAAACTGGATTTCCAAGGCTGATTCCTAAATGGCTTCAAATGCAATTAGATGTATGTTCTCGACTTATAACACTTCCCTTAGTGACCGTTTGAAGTTACAACAGCCCTGAAAAAAAGGGACCACACTTGGCCAATTGTTGTTCTTAGTTGCGAAGTCGCGTCCAACCCATCGTGACCCCATGGACAACGTTCCTCCAGGCCTTCCTGTCCTCTACCATCTTCTGGAGTCCATTGAAGCTCACGCCTCCTGCTTCAGGGACTCCATCCAGCCACCTCATTCTCTGTCATCCCCTTCTTCTCTTGCCCTCCATCTTTCCCAGCATCAGGCTCTTCTCCAGTGAGTCCTTCCTTCTCATTAGGTGGCCAAAGTATTTGAGTTTCAACTTCAGGATCTGGCCTTCTCAAGAGCAGTCGGGGTTGATCTCCTCTAGGACTGACCGGTTTGGTCGCCTTGCAGTCCAGGAGACTTGCAGGCGTCTTCTCCAGCACCAGAGTTCAAAGGCCTCCATTCTTTGGCGCTCAGCCTTTCTTATGGTCCAACTTTCACAGCCATCCATTGCAACTGGGAAAACCATGGCCTTGACTATACGCACTTTTGTTGGCAGGGTGATGTCTCTGCTTTTTAGTATGCTGTCTAGATTTGCCATGGCTTTCCTCCCCAGGAGGAAATTAGAATTCTAATTCTAATCCTAATTTTCTTTTTTTCTCTCCTGCTCTGTAATTACATATTTTTACACCTGTTAACTTTCTGGACTGTATAAACATGGATATTTTTTTAAAAAAAATGCTCGCTGTCAGTCACTTGGGTGTGATGTGACATCCATCAAAAGTAAGAGTAATATGGTCAGGGTTGATCTTTGAGGAACATCAACCACAGTGAGGTTTCTCAACACCTGAGTATCAGCAGAAGTGTCTAGACAGACATAAGTTATAAAGATATAAAGTATTGACACCACTTTACAAGGTCTTGGTAAGGCCACACTTGGAATCCTGCATCCTGTTTTGGTCACCACGATGTAAAAAGATGTTGAGACTTTGGAAAGAGTGCAGAGAAGAGCAACAAAGATGATTAGGGGACTGGAGGCTAAAGCATACAAAGAACGGTTGCTGGAATTGGGTATGTCTAGTTTAATGACTGCCCTATGTTTCCTGGTAAAATCCATGGGAAAATCCCATTGGCGGAAAATTCCACTTAGGGTTAGGGTTAGGTCACCATGAACTCATAGAGAAAAATAGACATCCCCAACAAATTCGGAGTGCTTGGGTATGGTTAGGAGGGCACTGACCTTTCTAGGCTGCCCTATCTATGTTTCCTGGTAAAATACATGGGAAAATCCCATTGGAGGAAAATTCCACTTAGGGTTAGGGTTAGGTCACTATGAACTCGGAGAGCAAAATGGACATCGCCAACAAACTCGGAGTGCTTGGGTATGGTTAGGAGGGCAATGACTTTTCTAGGCTGCCCTATCTATGTTTCCTGGTAAAATACATGGGAAAATCCCATTGGAGGAAAATTCCACTTAGGGTTAGGGTTAGGTCACCATGAACTCATAGAGCAAAATGGACATCGCCAATAAACTCGGAGTGCTTGCGTATGGTTAGGAGGGCACTGACCTTTCTAGGCTGACCTTTCTGACCTTTCTAGGCTGTTTACTGGTAAATTACATGGGAAAATCCCATTGGAGGAAAATTCCACTTAGGGTTAGGGTTAGGTCATCATGAACTCATAGAGCAAAATGGACATCACCAATGAATTTGGAGTGCTTGGGAATGGTTAGGAGGGCACTGACTTTTCTAGGCTGCCCTATCTATGTTTCCTGGCAAAATGCATGGGAAAATCCCATTGGAGGAAAATTCCACCTAGGGTTTCCTGCCTGAGCAGGGGGTTGGACTAGATGACCTCCAAGGTCCCTTCCATTATTATTATTATTATTATTATTATTATTATTTACACCACACGGATTGTGCTCAGGAACAAAACAAAGCTTGACACCTCTGTTTGACTTACACTCTGCTTAGTAGACCCCTTCCGCCTTTGAGCCACCCGTTCTCATGTACAGCCGACTTACAACACTTAGTGACCGTTTCAAATTACATTTAGTGACCGTTTCAAATTACAAAGGCAGTGAAATAAAGGGACGTATGACCGTTTTTCACCCTTAAGACCGTTGCAGCATCCCCAGGGTCACGCCATTTACAATCGGACGGTCGGCAACTGACTCGTACTTATGACGGTTGCAACGTCCCTAGAGTCACGTGATCCCCTTTTGCGACTTTCCTGACAAACAAAGTCCACGGGGAAGCGAGATTCAGTTAACAACCGGGTTACTAATTTAACCACTCCAGTGATTCACATTAACAGCTGCAACAAGAGAGGTCGTAAAACGGGGCAAAAAACTCACTTAACAAATGTCTTGCTTAGCAACATAAAATGCTGCGGCCGTAAGGGGAGGAACTACTCAAACCGTGGTCTGTTTTTCTAGGAGCACGAATCGTCCCAAGGATACATCCGTGCACTAACTCAGGACATACTTTGCTAAAATTAACATTTAGGAGCCAGCACTGCTAGTTATTTCACACATTATTAACCTATATTACAACTGAAATAAGCTTACAGCTGGCAAAAAAGAGAGAGAGAGAGAGAGAGAGAGTCTCTTTTGTAAAGTGATCTCCAACATAATAGGCTTAATCAGAGATAAATTAAATTAGGCAGCCATGCATACCGCAGCATATTAGCATTCGGTAGTTATTAAACACACTTCCTGCAATCAGTTGCACAAGGAGGGAATTGTAAGCAAATAGGAGATAACAGCCCTCCGTAAATAAAAGTTCGTTAGGGAAGCTTTTCCACCACCACCCCTGCTCTTTATATTCTGTACATTGCAGGGCCTGTGTTGCTGGGCTAACACCAATTGAGTCTCTTAGCTTCTCTTGCGGAGGCAAAGACACAGCGGACAGGATGAGTAAGTGCCTAGAGGCAGCTGTTCAGCCGCTTTTCTCCTGGGAATATTTTCTCTGCCAGGCTTTGGAAGTGGATAGATGGGCCCTATTGGCAAAGTGGAGGAAGAGGAGGTTGAAACTGCTGTGCTTATACTGTAAAATGGGATGTAAGCTTCAAATCAGGAGAGGAGAGGAGAGGAGAGGAGAGAATGCAGAATAGAATAGAATAGAATAGAATAGAATAGAATAGAATAGAATAGAATAGAATAGAATAGAATAGAATAGAATGCAGAATGGAATGGAATGGAATAGAATAAGAGTACAATAGAACTAGAACTAGAATAGAATGGAATGGAATGGAACAGAACGGAACGGAACGGAACAGAACAGGAAATGGAATGGAATAGAATAGAATGGAATGGAATGGAATAGAATAAGAGTACAATAGAACTAGAACTAGAATAGAATAGAATGGAATGGAATGGAATGGAATGGAATGGAACAGAACGGAACGGAACGGAACAGAACATGGAATGGAATGGAATAGAATGGAATGGAATGAAATGGAATAGAATAAGAGTACAATAGAACTAGAACTAGAATAGAATGGAATGGAATGGAACAGAACGGAACGGAACAGAACAGGGAATGGAATGGAATAGAATAGAATGGAATGGAATGGAATAGAATAAGAGTACAATAGAACTAGAACTAGAATAGAATGGAATGGAATGGAACAGAACGGAACGGAACGGAACAGAACAGGGAATGGAATGGAATAGAATAGAATGGAATGGAATGGAATATAATAAGAGTACAATAGAACGAGAATAGAATGGAATGGAATGGAATGGAATGGAATGGAATGGAATGGAATGGAATGGAACGGAACGGAACAGAACAGGGAATGGAATGGAATGGAATGGAATAGAATAGAATAGAATAGAATAGAATAGAATAGAATAGAATAGAATAGAATATCCATATATTGGATAGCCACAAGAATAGAATGGAAGGGAAGGGAAGGGAAGGGAAGGGAAGGGAAGGGAAGAGAAGAGAAGAGAAGAGAAGAGAAGAGAAGAGAAGAGAAGAGAAGAGAAGAGAAGAGAAGAGAATAATGGAATGGGGAACAGAACAGAACAGAACAGAGTAGAATAACAGAGTTGGAAGGGACTTGTAGGTCATCTAGTCCAACCCCCAGCCCAAGCAGGAGACCCTACACCATTTTTGACAGAGGGCAGTCCAGTCTCCTCTTGAAAGCCTCCAGTGATGGAGCACCCACAACATCTGAAGACAATCTGTTCCATTGGTTGATTGTTCTCACTGCCAGGAAATTCCTCCTTATTTCTAGGTTGAATCTCTCCTTGATCAGTTTCCCCCGGTCATTCCTTGTCTGGCCTTCAGGAGCTTTGGAAAATAAGTTGACCCCTTCCTCATCAAGTTTCCCTCTCTGAGATGAGCAAGTCAACCGACTCTCCCTGTTTTTTCTCTCCCCATCCTCTTCCAGTAGCCTACTGCAACCCCCTAAACATTACAGACATTTGGGGGTGGGGTGTCATGCTCTCAGCTAGAGCAGGGAACGGGGAAGACAAAACGAAGGTAAGGAAACGGGAACGATCAAATCCCTTGTTGATCCTCTGCTCAGGCTATGGAAGAAATAAGCCCAAATAACGTTCGAACAATAGCACGGCAGGAATCTGGAGAGCCCTTGAAAAAGATCCATCTTCTCTCCTGAAATGAATTGCGAATATAAAATATCTCCCCGGTAATTCCTTTAGGCCTCTCCGGTGATTGGCAGGATCACCGCGAGCCCTGACGGAAGGAGAGCTGTCCCCTTTCTGAGAAGTTAAAAGGACCTTTTGCTAGAGCGAGATGTAGCATCACTCATTCTTTTCTGACAGGAAAATACATCAGCAAGACGCTGGCAGCCTGCCTTGCTCGCTCATCCATCTCTCAGAAACTTATCAAGGCTGCGCCCAGCAATGGTGTGAATTTGTTTTTGTTTTTTGCACATGACCCAAAAGTCTTTGGAACGTATCTGTCGTTCTCCTAGACCCGGCTGCATTCCGTAAGGTGATCTTTATTTGTTCTGAGCCACAGGTACAATCATTGGAAAATGGAAGCCCCTCTGGACTGCTGCAGCCACTGGGTTGGAAATGCAACATTTTGACGTGATTAATGAAGAGCAAGGCATGAAACTCACTTTTGTCGAGGCAGGATGTAGACCGTTGCAAAGAAGCTGACGGTTCTCCTCATCCATTCTCTTCCTGTCACCTTCAGCCATTCCCCACGGCTGAAATATTTATATCCCTTGTGTGGTGACTGAACGGGTGAGACAGATAGGGAATAGTCACACCCAGGTGGAGGATCATGAAGATAGCAATAGCAACAGGACTTAGACTTATATACCGCTTCACAGTGCTTTATAGCCCTCTCTAAATGGTTTACAGAGTCAACACATTTGCCCCCAACAATCTGGGTCCCCATTTTACTGACTTCAGAAGAATGGAAGGCTGAGTCAACCTTGAGCCGGTCACGATCGAACTGCTGGCGATAGGCAGAGTCAGCCTGCAATACGGCATTCTAACCACTGCTCCACCACAGCCCTTAATAGCATTAGCACTTAGACTTATATACCACTTCACAGTGCTTTACAGCGCTCTCTAAGCGATTTACAGAGATAGCATATTGCCCCCCAACAATCTGGGTCCTCATTTTAGCAACCTCGGAAGGCTGAGTCAACCTGGAGCCGGTCAGGATCGAACTGCTGGCAGTGGGCAGAGTCAGCTTGCAATGCTGCCTTCCAACCACTGCGACATCACGGCTTTTAATAGCAATAGCCCTTAGACTTATATACCGCTTCACAGTGCTTTACAGCCCTCTCTAAATGTTTTACAGAGACAGCATAATCCCCCCCAACAATCTAGGTCCTCATTTTAGCGACCTCGGAAGGATGGAAGGATGAGTCAACCTGGAGCTGGTCAGGATCGAACTGCTGGCAGTGGGAAGAGTCAGCCTGCAATACTGCATTCTCACTACTGCACCATCACAGCTCTTAATAGCAATAGCCCTTAGACTTATATACCATTTCACAGTGCTTTACAACCCTCTCTAAGCGGTTTACTGAGACAGCATATTTGCCCCCAACAATCAGGGACCTCATTTTAGTGAACTCAAAAGGATGGAAGCTTGAGTCAACTTGGTGATAGAGGTGCACTTAAATCTCCTCCCTGTATTTATTAGAGCAGGGCTGTGGCCTATTAACAGACCGTGGCCTATTCGCAACCGGGCCACGGGCAGGTGCACATGCATGCGTGCACAGCTTGACTCGTGCCAGCAGTGGCCCAGCACACGCTCAACTCTTCTGTTTACAAGATCATCGTATCAGACCAAATGGGTAGCACGATCATCTTCAAACCTGACCACATTTCTCCTCCTCGACGTGAAGAGCCGGCTTCATACGAAGCCGACTACTAGACCTTGTAATATTCCACAAGAGGACTTTGCTGCTCCAGTTTGCCTGGTCAGCTGGTTTATAATAATAATAATAAAGTTGGAAGGGACCTTGGAGGTCATCGAGTCCAACCCCCTGCTCAGGCAGGAAACCCTACATCATTTTGGACAAATGGCTGTCCAGTCTCTTCTTAAAGACTTCCAGTGTTGGAGCATTCACCGCTTCTGGAGGCAGGTTGTTCCACTGGTTAATTGTTCTCACTGTCAGGAAGTTTCTCCTTAGTTCTAGTTGCTTCTCTCCTTGATGAGTTTCCATCCGTTGCTTCTTGTCCAGCCTTCAGGGGCTTTGGAGAATAGCTTGACTCCCTCTTCTTTGTGGCAGCTCTGAGATATTGGAACGCTGCTATCATGTCCCCCCTCATCCTTCTCTTCGTTAAACTAGACATAAACTAGACATATTTAGATGGGCTAGATCAAAATCATAAAAGACAGGAGGGTTGAAACAGCAAAGTCCCCCGGCACTTGGTATGATTGCTACGTAGGTCTGCCTTCAAGTGTGCTCTAACTAACGCTGGCTATAATCTAAACCGTGAAACAGGCTTGTAAGCTTCAGCTACTATTCCCTTTGATCTTGGACTGAAGGTAGAAGCCTACTTCTGCTTGCTGGATTTATGAACTTGTAATTGCCAATAACTGACTCCAATCTACGCGGGTCAAACACCTCCTGTACCTTATGAAGACTTCTAAACAGAAGTCAAATGTACTCACCTGTTCCCTTCGGCAAACCTTGCGGTGAATAAGAAAATCCTTTTAGCAGCATCTGGTGCCATATTAGCTTTTGTTCAGAAACAAAACTCTTTTATCTTTCAAGAAAAATGAAAGGAAGCTTTCAGCTGGCCCCTATTATGAGGAGACGGTTGGAACAATTAACCAGTGGAACAACTTGCCTCCAGAAGTTGTGCATGCTCCAACACTGGGAGTTTTTAAGAAGAGACTGGACAGCCATTTGTCCGAAATGGTATAGGGCAGTGGTTTTCAACCTTTTTAATGGCGCGACCCCCAACCGGTCGTAAGTTGAGGACTACTCAACCGGTCGTAATTCGAGGACTACTCAACGGGTGCAGCACCGTTTGCAGACTGGGACTTTTGGCGGGCTCAGCAAGGCAGAGACAGCCTGGACAATTCCTATTGGCTTTTGAAAGCCAATAGAATTAGACTCTATTCAAGAGAGTCTATTCTATTGGCTTTCAAAAGCCAATAGAATAAAAGGGAGTAGCACAGCTAAGGAAAAGGGGAAAAAATGGCAGACTGCTTTGTTTAGCAACCCCCGTGAAATGGTCATTCAACCCCAAATGGGGTCCCGACCCATAGGTTGAGAACCACTGGTATAGGGTTTCCTTGCTAAGCAGGAGGTTGGACTAAAAGACCTCCAAGGTCCCTTCCAACTTTGCTTTCTATTCTATTCTATTCTATTCTATTCTATTCTATTCTATTCTATTCTATTCTATTCTATTCTATTCCATTCCATTCCATTCCATTCTATTCTATTATTTTTATTCTCCTTGTTATTCTATTCTATTCTATTCTATTCTATTCTATTCTATTCTATTCTATTCTATTCTATTCTATTCCATATTTTCTCTTCTCTTCTCTTCTCTTCTCTTCTCTTCTCTTCTCTTCTCTTCTCTTCTCTTCCCTTCCCTTCCATTCCCTTCCATTGTTTAGGAAGGGAAATTGTGGTCATACACTGAGTATACCAGCACCCCATTTCTTTTCTTCTTTTTTTTAATCAAAGCATGTGAATTGTAGCTTACACAAAGGCTTCCAGATGTCTTAAAAGCAGCTGCACCAACTGTTAATGTCTGGGTCCAACTAAAGCTTAGTAAGGTCAACACAAAAACATTTCACTTAGGTCAACACAAAAACATCTTCTCAAGACAGCTGGACTGGATTGCAGTAAAAACCAACAAAGGACACAGGGGAACTGAGTTCTGTTATTACACAGCAGAGCGCAAATCAAAGCTGGTAGGAATGATCTAATAGACAAAGAATCTCTAAAACATGTCGGAGGGCTGAGGACCTGGCTAGGAGAAAGGATATTTCAAAACCGTCTATGGACATTCTCCATCAACCAGGTCACAGTAGCTTTTCCCCCAAACTTTCTTGGGTCTTTTTTCTTTGAGAACATTTCACTTCTCATCCAAGAAGATTCTCTGAAGATAAGGTAAGACAAGACAAGACAAGACAAAACAAGACGGGACGGGATGGGGCAAGGCAAGGAAAGGCAAGACGAGACGGGACGGGACAGGACGGGACAAGACGGTACGGGACAAGGTAAGACAAGACAAGACAAGCCAGGATGGGACAAGGTAAGACAAGACAAGACAAGCCGGGATGGGACAAGGTAAGACAAGACAAGACAAGCCGGGATGGGACAAGGTAAGACAAGACAAGATAAGCCGGGATGGGACAAGGTAAGACAAGACAAGATAAGACAAGACAGGACGGGACGGGACAAGGTAAGGTAAGGTAAGATAAGATAAAATGATGAGATGAGATGAGATAAGATAAAATTTATTGTCATTTTTTTACTGTGGGCACAACGGCACATATCAAAAATGAAATTTAGTTGCCTGCTCTCAAAGTGAAACATATACATGACACACACCTAAACATATTATATACAACACATGTATAGACCCACACCCCTATGTATACGTAACAAATAAATATTAAATACTGTCCATCTTGAATATATAACGGAAGGAAGAAGAAGCTTCTCGGACGAGAAGAGAAACATTTTCAAAGGAAAAAAAACCCCAGTAAACTCCAGTTGCCTTTTGGAAGGAAAAAAAAAAAAGAAACATATTTGGGATAGCTCATGGAAAGTTCTGCGCTAAAAAAAAATCAGACAACGTTCTGTCATACACAGATTAATAGCCCACACATATCAATTTTGGAAAAGTCTATGCAGATTCTCAGTCATCCAGGTCATGGTCTGTGCAGTGGTGGGATTCAAATAGATAGTTCTCTGCATGGATGCCGCTTCTGGAAGTCCGTTCTGGGCCCGGACAACGAAAAATTAGCTACCGGTTCTGCCGAAGTGGGGCAAACCGGCTGTATCCCACCACTGCCCTTTTGAAATCAGTTTCATAAAAGCAGGGGTACATTGGATAGAAGGCTGGGTGGGGAAGGGAGTTTCGACGGCCACCAAACTGTTGTAAGGGGAGGAACGTCCGCATTCCCTAATTACTCCATTATTTTAAAAAAGAGAGCCAGTCTTACTTACTCCATCTTTTAAGAAAGAGAAGCAAAGAGAAGCAAAGAGAAGTTACACCTTCCTGGGGTTTTTTTGCAGAGCTGAGCTGCTGCTCACATCTTAGCCGGAGAGCAAACGGTCTCGAGAAAAGGCCAGACTGTGCTTGTCAACTTTCCGCATCCTGTTGAAAAATGCATCACTTCAGCTTTATATTCTGCTCCTGTTGACTTTAAATCTGCTTTTGATCTGATACTTAGAGACAGGCCTCAGAGGAAACTGGAGCCATCTTTGGGGTCAACTGTCTAAAACAATTCTTAGTCAGGGAAGGATGTGACAAGGAGGCCTTCTGGGGCCTTTGCTCTTTAATTTTTCTATAGGTGCCCCACGCTACCCCCTCAAGCTTGTCAGTAGGCCACTCACCAGCCTACTTTACTCTACCTGGATAATACACTGAAGAGAATAACAGAATTGGAAGGGACCTTGGAGGTCTTCTAGTCCAACCTTCTGCTCGATCAGGGGACGCCATGCCATCCCAGACAAGTGGTGGTCCCGTCTCTTCTCGCATGCCTCCAGTGATGGGGCACTCATGACTTGTAGAGGCAAGCCTTTCCACTGATTAATTGTTCTCACTGTCAGGAAATTTCTTCTTATTTCTAGGTCAATGATGGAGAACCTTTTAGAGACCGAGTGCCCAAACTGCAACCCAAAACCCACTTATGCATCGTTGAGTGCCGGGTGGGTGTGGTCCATTGGGTGGGCGTGGCTGTGGTGGTAACGGCAGACTGGGTGGGACTAAGAAGTTCAATCAATCAATTCCAACTTTGCAAGATCTTTTTTTTTCCAGCGAGAAATTGAAATTGACTGATTGAACCTCTCTTTTTTTGCACATGGCGGCAGAGCCTAAAGTGAAAAGGTTTTATAAAATTCAGCTGAAGGCCTAGGACTGGGATGACGGCACGCGTGCCCACAGAGAGGGCTCTGAGTGCCGCCTCTGGCACCCGTGCCATAGGTTCGCCACCACTGTTCTGGGTTGAATCTCTCCTTGATCTGTTTCCATCCATTGTCCCTTCCTGCTTTGGAAAAAAGGTTGACCTTGTCTTCTTCGTGTAAGCCCCTCAGTGGAACAACCTGCCTCCAGAAGCGGTGAATGCTCCAACACTGGAAGTTTATAAGAAGGGAATGGACAGCCATTTGTCTGATATGGCATAGGGCAGTGGCAATGAACCTATGGTATCGGTGCCAGTGGCGGCACTCAGAGCCCTCTCTATGGGCACACGCACCGTCTCCCCACCCCCCTCCTCCTGTGACCCCTTCCTCACTAGCAGCCCCCCCCAGAGGAGAGTTGCCCCTGGGCGCAGCCCACACGAAGCAGCGAAGCCAAGGACATAGTAGCTGGGCAGCAGGGACAAGACTCCGCCCTTGCACCCCGTTGTGCGCAGATGATGCTGCGGGGCACGGGCAGACAGCATGGCCGCCATGGCACTGCTGGGCTGCCTGGGTGATCTGTGGTGGGTCGTGGAGGTGGTGGGTGGCCCAGTGGGCATGGTGGAGCAGGGACGGGGGTGGGGGGCAGTTTTTGGGCACTCGGTCTCTAAAAGGTTCGCCATCACTGGTATAGGGTCTCCTGCTTGAGCAGGGGGCTGGACTAGAAGACCTCCAAGGTCCCTTCCAATTCTGAATAGCTTGCCTTCAGAGGTTGTGGGGCTGCCACAGAGAAGAGGGGGTCAACCTATTTAGTAAAGTACCAGAGGGCAGGACAAGAAGCAATGGAGGGAAACTGATCAAAGAGAGAAGCAACTTGGAATTAAGGAGAAACTTCCTGACAGTGAGGACAATCAACCAGTGGAACAGCTTTGCCTCCAGAAATTGTGGGTGCTCCATCACTGGAGATTTTAAAGAAGAGACTAGATAGTCACTTGTCTGAGATGGTATAGGTTCTCCTGCTTGAGCAGAGGACTGGACTAGAAGACCTCCAAGGTCCCTTCCAGCTCTATTCCATTCTCCATCACTGGAGTTTTTTTAAGAAGAGATGGACTGCCATCTATCTTGAATGGGACAGGGTCTCCTGCTAGAGCAGGGGGTTGGACTAGAAGATCTCCAAGGCCCCTTCCAACTCTGTTACTCTAACTCTGAATCAAGTTCTGGATTATTCTGAGTCTCTTTCTCACGCTTGCTTTAACCTCTGGACTGCGTAATCCCTTCTCCATGCATCCCAAGGTCGTTTTTTAATTCTTATACCTCTGAAACATGGGGCTAGCTGAAAGGTCAATGTTTGATTTCTAACTGTCCCTCTCCAAGGACTCCTAAGAGCAGACTTAACCATGCGTTTCACCTACCCAGCATTTGAAGCGCTGCAACGCCATTGGGCTTTTGACACTGTCCTGATTTATGGCTCCTCTCTCAGTAACCGTTAGCCGGAGGATATCACAACGTCCCTTTTGCTGCCTCTACCTCTCTAGAATAAGCGGGTCTTATTTTACGCTATTTCCTTCTTCGGAGACACTGGGGTGACTTTGATGGATCCTCTGCTACAAGGTTTGCCAGGGGAGGAGTCCAAAGTTGCGGCGTGGTAATTTATTATCTAACACGACGCAAGGACTTCCCAGCTTTGTAGCGGGGTTTTTGCTGTTGCATGACCCGGATGTCGGCGGAGGGTGCAGAGAGAGACGCCTGTGCTCTGCTCCTGTGGTGCGTTTAGGAGTAAATCATCATATTTTGGAACTGCCTTTGTGAAAAAAAATGTGTGCAGTTATGACAACAGTAGTGAGCTTCATCTCTGGTATAAAAGCTAAACAGCTCAAGGAAGCAGCATAGCTAGGCTGGACCGATTCCTTTTAATCTATTCTAGCATCCTCCAATCTACTATATTTCTGTTCTATTCTGTTCTATATTTTCTTTTCTATTCTATTTTTTTCTATTCTTCTACTCTATTCTATTCTTCTGTTCTATTCTATTCTTCTATTCTGTTTTGTTCTATTCTATTCTATTCTATTCTATTCTATTCCCTATTCTATTCCAGGGCTTTTCAACCAGTGGTACGGGTACCACCTGTGGTACATTGGCACCTAGTAGGTGGTACACGACCATCCTAGAAAAGTGGTAGAGGGGAATGAGCTGAACCAGTAGCAGCACCACACAAGCCTGAGCGAGAGATGGCTGGAGCTGCAGGGCTGTCCGAGCTCAGTGGAAGCGCCAGCATCAACGCTTCTTTGGGGCTGTCAGGGCTCAGCGGAAGCAGAAGTGCCAGGATCAGTGCCAGGCTCCACCTAGAGCTCAGTGCTGATCCTGGTGCTTCTGCTGAGCCCTGAAGAAGCACCAATCAGCTGGAAAGCAGCACTGATCCTAGTGCGTCTGCTGAGCCCTGAAGAAGCACCAATCAGCTGGAATGTTGCAGCCTCTCCAGGGTCTTGTGATTTACATTCAGATGCTTGGCAACTGATTCATATTTATGACGGTTACCATGTCCCAGGGTCATGTGAAGTGACTAAAACCTGCTGCAACCACCCAGCAGACAGGGGGGAATAAAAACCGAACACCCCCCACCCCACCCCCGCTGCCAATCCTCAACAGAAATGCTCACAACAATGAAAACCTCGGACAGGAGGAAGAGCACCGCCAGGTGGGCAGGCAGGTGTCTTGCTCGGCTGTGGCTTGGGGGGCACTTTTTTCAGTGCCACTGTAACTTCAAACAGTCACTAAGAGAACTGTTGTAAGTCGAGGACTACCTGTACTTTATCACTTTTTTCCTTTTGGGGGGGGGTCATCAAGTTTTTGACACCTTGCTAGGCGACTGGTGGTCCTCGGATGTTGCCACATCCTAAAAGTGGTACAATGGGTGAAAAGGTTGAAAAGCCCTGGTCTATTCTATTCCATTCTTCATTCATTCCATTCCATTCCATTCCATTCCATTCCATTCCATTCCATTCTATTCTATTCTATTCTATTCTATTCTATTCTATTCTATTCTATTCTATTCTATTCTTCATTCCTTCCATTCCATTCCATTCTATTCTATTCGTTCTCCTTCTCTATTCTATTCTGTTCTATTCCTATTCTCTTCTATTCTATTCTTCATTCCTTCCATTCCATTCCATTCTATTCCATTCCATTCCATTCCATTCCATTCCATTCCATTCCATATATTCTATTCTATTCTATTCTATTCTATTCTATTCTATTCTATTCTATTCTATTCTATTCTATTCTATTTCACCTTACCCCACTACACTACACTACACTACACTCTATTCCATTCCATATTTTCTATACTGTTCTGTTCTTTTCATGAGATGGTCACATCATGATATTATGCTCAGAACATACTGTATATAAACATATTTATGCTGTTGAGTTTCATCAAAGAAGGCACTTTGAGTGACACAGAGAAGGCCGTGCAACCTTAATGGCACGTTCGCCTCTCCAGTTTGACACCGAGACGAGGAGGTTTATCCCTCCATATTTAGAAACCTCTCCATAAACAGGTAAGAAAAATAGCCACGGATATCTTTGAAGTCGCTCCAGTCCTTTGGGTTATACCGGCAGCAATGAAGAGCAAAATAATATCACGTAGAAACCGCCTATGAGCAAAGAAACTGTCTTCTAGCAAAGCTGTAGATGTAGCTGGCCCGTAAGCATGCAAGAAAAAGACGAGCTCGCGTATCGTTTTTGAATATCGTATCTTTATGATATGATATTTTTCACATAAACTCTGCTTAGAGTCTTCCTGGGGGATACAATCAGTCAACCATAACTCTTTGCAAGCCTGTTGGAGAAGGCTGGGGCCGTCTCTCAATTGCAGATGTAGCACCACGACAAGCACCAAGTATTTGCACTGCAGTTTTACGATACCATAAAAAAACCATCTGAGGGAAGCTGAAGTCGTGAGCCTGCAAATACTGAAGAGGGATAAAGTGCAGGGCGAAAGAAATGGCAAGTGGGAAACCCTTTGGCGCCACAGCCCCGTGGTGGAGAAAAAAGCATCGCGCTTTTAAATACGGCCCCATAACATTAATGCAGACGAGTTGCTCCTGATGGAAGACCAGGAATATATCGGAGAAACGGCCATGCTGTCTCGGGCAGCCTGTTGCAAGCTTCCGAAGGAGTGAAAAAAGCTGTTCAGGTGGAGCCGTGAAGGATTACCTGACGGAAAAACTCTGTCTTTCTAGAACAGTGGTTCTCAACCTTTTTACTGCCGCAACCCCCAACCGGTCGTAAGTCGAGGACTACTCAACCGGTCGTAAGTCGAGGACTACTCAACTGGTGCAGCACTGTTTGCAGAATGGGGTTTTTGGTGGGCTCAGCAGGGCAGAGACAGCCTGGACAATTCCGATTGGCTTTGGAAAGCCAATAGAATTAGACTCTATTCAAGAGAGTCTATTCTATTGGCTTTCAAAGGCCAATAGAATCAAAGGGAGTAGCACAGCTAAGGAAAAGGGGGGAAAAATGACGGACTGCGTTGTTTGGTGACCCCCTTGAAATGGTTATTCGACCCCAAATGGGGTACCGACCCACAGGTTGAGAACCACTGTTCTAGAAGCTAATGGAAACTAAGCGATTTAGAATTTTGGAATTAGAATTTCCTGACAGTTAGAACAATTAACCAGTGGAACTACCTGCCTCCAGAAGTTGTGGATGCTCCAACGCTGGAAGTCTTTAAGAAGAGACTGGATAGCCATTTGTCTGAAATGGTATAGGGTTTCCTGCCTGAGCAGGGGGGTGGATTAGAAGACCTCCAAGGTCCCTTCCAACATTATTATTATTATTATTATTATTATTATTATTATTATTATTATTATTATTATTGATCATCGCTCAGTCAGCCAGATGTTCAGACTGGATTTGGCATTTTTGTCTATCTATTGAGTCCTTCCCAAGGACCTGGGATAGGCAGATGTGGATGTTTGATGGTATTACAGATATCGTCGCAGGATGGAAGCGGTTCCTAGCAAGGCCGCCTTTTGCAATTGACTAATTGCGAATTTGTCAATGCCGATGATGGTGTTCAAGTGGTGCTCCAGTTGTTTTGGGATTGCACCCAAGGCGCCTATTACTATTGGTACTATCCTTGCTTGTTTTTGCCACAGTCTTTCTATTTCTATTTGTAGGTCTTTGTATTTTGTTATCTTCTTTTTTTCTGTTCTATTCTGTTCTTTCTCGTCTATTCTGCTGTCTCCAGGCACTGCCACGTCCACTCTCCAGACTTTTTTGTCTTTCTTATCGACAATTGTTAAGTCCGGGGTGTTATGTGGCAGGTGCTTGTCTGTTTGAATTCTGAAGTCCCAGAGCAACTCCAGGAGGCAAGCTATTCTATTGATTAATTGTTCTCACTCTCAGAAAAATTCTCCTTATTTCTAGGTTGGATCACTCTTTAACAAGGTCCCACCCATTATTTCTTTGCCCTGCCCTCTGCTGGTGCTTTGGAGAATAAGTCAATCCCTTCTCTGTGACAGCCCCTCCAATTGTGGAAGACAATTTTCGTGTCCCCCTAATTCTTCTCTTCAATAGGCCGAACATACCTAGCTCTCTCAAACATTCCCCATACGATTCAGCCTCCAGACCCTTTATCATTTGGACCCTTTCTAAGGTCTCAGCATCTTTTGGGTATCTTGGTGACCAGAATTGTATGAAGAATTCCAAGTATGGCTTCACTAGGGTGGCATGAAGTGGTATGAAGAGCTGTGGTGGCGCAGTGGTTAGAATACAGTACTGCAGGCTAATTCTGCTGACTGCCGACTGCCAGCTATTCGGCAGTTCGATCCTGACTGGCTCAAGGTTGATTCGGCCTTCCATCCTTCCGAGGTCGGTAAAATGAGGACCCAGATCATTGGGGGCAACAGGCTGACTCTATATACTGCTTAGAGAGGGCTATAAAGCACTGGGAAGTGCCATATAAGTCTAAGTGCTATTATTGCTATTATCACTTCTCACAGTCTTGATGCTATCCCTTTGTTGATTCAGCCCTGGACTAAGGAAATGAAAATGTAAGATAAGTTCATACCGAGAACTAAGGTGTGTTCGGGCAGAGTAAAAAAAAATTCACATTATTATTCCACGTCCTCTCCCCATTCTTCCTTTTAATGCAATGCCCTTCTTGAATTCTGCTGAATAGACATACACTGGACCTATTCTGGGAGAAAAATGAGAAATCACCTTTGGATTGTGTTTCAAGCCAAAGCTATTTCCTTCCCTGCAACCTTAATAGCAGCAAGGGGGGCGGGGACTTTCTTCCTGATGTGAAATTATTCCTGCGCTGTTCTCCCATTTTTAATTTAATTCTGCTTCTTATAGAAAAGGATGATTGTTTGGCACTGACAAGAAATGCCTGCTTAAATTGTCATTATAGATGAGTGAACACAGGTAAAATGTAGATAGATAGGAGAAGGGACCAGATAAGAACTGAGGGTGGAGTTAAACATGTCATCAGCTAAGAATCCTTATGTTGCCACAAATGGCCTATTTCCAAACCTCTTGAATTCCGTTAAATTTCGTGCTGACTTTAGTTGATTAGATTCTTGAGGATAGGCATGAATAATAAATTAGCTTGACTGGAACTTAAGGTGTCATCTTGATTCATCTGACCACACCGAAAATAGTGCACCCAGTTTTGGTCGCCACGTTATGAAAAAGATGTTGACACTTTGGAAAAAGTGCAAAGAGCAACTAAGATGATTAAAGGCCTGGAGACTAAAACATATGAAGAACAGTTGCAGGATTTGGGTCTAGCTAGTCTAGAGAAAAGAAGGACTGGGGGGGGGACATGATAGCAGCATTCCAGTATTTGAGGGGCTGCCACAAAGAAGAGGGGGTCAACCTATTCTCCAAAGCACCAGAAGACAGGACAAGAAACAATGGATGGAAACTAAACAAGAAGAGAAGCAACCTGGAACTAAGGAGAAACTTCCTAACAGTGAGGATAATTAACCAGTGGAATAGCTTTGCCTTCAGACATTGTGGGTGCTCCATCACTGGAGACTTTTTTTTTTTTATTGAAATTTTTCAAAAATTTTACAAATAAACTTTGGCAGGACATTCATTTTGATAACTGCAATTCTACCCATAAGGGATAACTGTAGATTGTTCCAGTTTTTTAAATCCTTCTGTACCTCCATCCACAGCTTTTCATAATTATTTTTATACAGTTTTGCATTAGAAGCAGATAATGTGACCCCCAAATATTTTACCTTATCAACAATTTCAAAATCTGTTAAGTTAACTAAAACCTGTTTATCACCATTAGTCATATTTTTAGCTAATATTTTGGTCTTATTATTATTAATTTTAAAACCAGAAACACATCCATATTGTTGAATCAATTGTAATAATTTTACCACCGAACAGGTAGGTTGAGACAGAGTAACAACCAAGTCATCTGCAAAGGCTCTTAATTTATATTCTTTTTTATTAATTTCTATTCCTTTTATTTCTTGAGACTCCCGAATTTTAATCAACAAAATTTCCAATGTTAAAACAAACAATAACGGAGATAACGGGCATCCCTGTCTTGTTCCTTTTTCTATTACAAAAGCCTCTGACAAACCCCCATTTACAATAAGTTGAGCAGTCTGTTTTTGATATATATTAGATAATACTTGTAATATATTTTGTCCAAAATTCATCTCCTTAATTAAACATAACATAAACTGCCAATTCACTTGGTCAAAGGCTTTTTCAGCATCCAAAAATATCAGGCCTGCAGAGACTTGGTTATTCTTTTCTAGATACTCTAATAAGTTAATAATTTGTCTAACATTATTTTTCATATACCTTCCAGTTATAAAACCCGATTGATCCTTATGTATAAACTGCTGCAAGATCCCCATAAACCTATTAGCTAAAATTTTTGCAAAGATTTTATAATCCACGTTTAAAAGAGATATAGGCCTGTAATTTTTAGGCAATGTAAGATCCTGATTATCTTTTGGAATCAATGATATAAATGCATTACGCCAAGATGGAGGGATCTCTAAACCCTGTAATAAGTTATTAAACAATTCACACAATGGTTGAGTCATCTCTTCTACTAAAGTTTTGTAATAGATAGATGTCAACCCATCCGTACCCGGCGCTTTGCCCAATTTCAATTGTTTAATAGCTGTAACAATTTCTTCTTTAGTAATTAAGCCATTAATCTCTTTTTCCTGATCTTCTGTTAATTTAGGAAAGTTAACTTTACCTAAATAATTGTTTATATCTGTAGTTTGAATATTGGCACTCTTATATAATTTTTGATAGTATTCTAAAAAGGATTTCTTAATCAATTCTTTCTGATAAACCAATTTACCATTATAATTTATTTTATCTATATTCCTCTGTTTCTGTTTCTTTCTTAACTGATAAGCCAGCCATCTCCCTGGTTTATTAGCATTACAAAATATATTTTGTTTCATAAATAATAAATTGGTTGCAGCTTGATCAGCCATCAACATATTAAATTGTGTTTTTAACAGTTTTAAAGCTCCTTTCACCTTTTCGTCTAAAGGATTTGAAATTAAAAGTTTCTCTTTTAATTTAATCTCCTCTTCTAAATCTTTACGTTTCTGAGTCTGTTTCTGTCTATGCGAGTTATTCATTTTTATCAAGATACCACGCATAAAAGCTTTACTTGCATCCCACACCATTGACATTGATGTTCCCTTATTCATATTTAAAGCAAAATATTCCTTTAAACATTCCTTTAATTTATGAACATTTTTTTCTTGTTTGAATAAATTCTCATTCACCCTCCAGGATCTCCTGTCTTCTTTCTCAGCAAACAGTTCCATCCATACTGGACTATGGTCAGACAATGTCCTAGGAAAAATTTTTACATTCTTCACCCTGTTGTATAAGTCTGTTGTAATCAAAAAGAAATCAATTCTTGAAAGAGATTGGTGTCTATCTGAGAAGAAGGTAAAGTCCCTTTCTTCTTGATTACGTTCACGCCAATAGTCCCTCAATTCCCAATCTTCTTTCATGTCAAAGAAGGCTTTAGGTAGTTTAGCCTGTTTAAAAAAGGTAGAAGAGCCTTTTTTGTCCTTTTGTATGTCTAAGACACCATTCCAGTCTCCCATTAAAATCACAGATCTATAGTCCAACAAAGTTATTTTCTGATGTAGCAACCTATAGAATTGCTCCTGTTGCTGGTTTGGTGCATACAACCCCACAATAAGAATTTTCTTGCCATATAAACCAAGTTCAAGCATAACATATCTTCCATGAGGATCTGATTCTAACAGGGTAGCAGATAAGTTCTGTTTAACATAAATTACCACACCCCCTTTTTTCCCAGGGGCGGGAGATACAAAATGAGATCCCAAACGAGGATTGTTTAAGTATTTTTGGTCTTTAGATGTAATATGAGTTTCTTGCAAACAAATAACATCATTGTTGTGTTGTTTCAAATAATGGTAGATTTTTTTTCTCTTTTGAGGAATATTTAATCCATTAACATTCCAGGTCAGGAGCTTTGCCATCTCCCTTGGCCTTAAGCCTGGAGAAGATCCCCTCAAATTCTGCTACTGAAGAATATGTTGCAGAGCTTTTGGGTCTTGCTCCTCCCACCGGCACTGAAACAATTTGCTGAGTAGATTCTTTGATTTCTTTTTCTTTTTTCTGTTGTTCTTTTTCTTTACGTTTGTGTGCTGCACGGGTCATTCTCTGTTCTTTAACCTCTGCTTGAGACATCCATACCACCTGTCCAGCAGTCATCGCACCTGTATCTTCAGATTTCTGTTCCATCTCTTTATCACTCAGGACTTTGTGCATCATGGGCAAAGGTGAGCCTGCACCCAGGACCGTTTTATAAAATTCCTTAGCTTTAGCAACTGTATTAAGTCTATAACGTGTCCCCGCATGGCTCAAAACAATGCCCATCGGAATCTCCCATCTAAATGGCATTTGTCTTGCTTTAAGTTCATTTGCTAGAAAAGCAAAATCTTTTCTGCTTCTTAAAATTTTAGGTGGAATTTCCTTTAAAATAATAATATCTTGAGCAGCAATCTGGAATCTTTTATTGTAAAAAGTTTGCAGAATCTGATTTCGCAAGGATTTCTTAGCAAAATATATCACCACATCTCTAGGCAGATTCCTCTGTTTTGCAATCCAAGAATTAACTCTATAAATTCTTTCCACTTCCCCACGTAACTCATCTTTGTCTATATTCAAAATAACAGCCAAATCATTAATCACCATTTCCATCAGATCTTGAGTTTTATCTTCTTTCAGGCCCCTTATTCTCAAAGCATATTCCATCTGTCTATACTGGAACATAAGAATATCATCTTGTGAAGTTTCCACTTTTTTCTCCATATCTTGGAATTTATAGTCCAAAAGTTCTACTGTTTCTTCAATTTCCTCCACTCTAGAGTCCAGCTTCACAACCACTGAGGCCACTCCAGATAAAGCTAGAAGTATATCATCCCTCAATATAGTATTATTCTGTTCTAAAAGCTCCTTCATCTCTTTCTTCATTTCTTCCTTGCTTTCAGATTTATTCTGTTCCAAAAGTTGCTTCATTTCCTCCCTAAACTGTGACACAGCACTTACCATTATTTCTTTAATGTCTTGTGCTGATGTGCCAGATGGGGGAGGTGAGGGTGGAGTAGTTTTAGGTTGCTGCACTGAGGGTATTATTTTAAGTTGTTGTTGCACAGTAGAGGTAGCAGGAGAAGAAGTTACCTTAGGAGCTGTAGTAGCTGGTTGTCGTTTTGAAGCCATTTCAATTTATCTTTCTTTCTTCATAAAAATACCAATAAAAAGTAAATAGTCCAAAAGTTAAAAATAAGGTGAAATAGGATAAAATGGAATCAATTTAAAAGCTCCCAAAAGATAAAGAAAAACTTAAAAAGGAAAGCAGTATTAAACAACAATTCAGCCAGTCCGTCTTTCAAAAGAAAAAAAAACTTTCAAAACGCCATTTTACTTTCACTCTCACTTTTCCGCCCGAGAAAAAAAAAAAGGGGGAAAGCTCAAAAAATAAGAAAAAATCACTGGAGACTTTTAAGAAGAGACTGGACAGCTACTTGTCTGAGATGGTATAGGGCAGTGGTTCTCAACCTTTCTAATGCCGCGACCCCATAATACAGTTCCCCATGTTGTGGTGACCCCAACCACTTATACATCACCGGGTGCCAGGGGCGTGGGTAAAGAAAAGGGGGAAAAAATGGCGGACAGCCTTGTTTGGCGACCCCCGGGAAATGGTCGTTTGACCCCAAATGGGGTCCCGACCCACAGGTTGAGAACCACTGGTATAGGGTCTCCTGCTTGAGCATAGGGCTGAACTAGAAGACCTCCAAGGTCCCTTCCAGCTCTATTGTGATTATGATTCACACCTGAGAAGACTTTAGGTTTTAGATAGAGTTTGGAATAGTTAGGTTAAGGCTGTAGGGTAGGTCCGGTGTCACTATGGCTCAGTGGTTAAGATGCTGGTCTTGTCGGTGGAAAGCCAGCGTCCCAGGTTCAAGATCCAAGCTCCATGCGACGGGGTGAGCTCCCGTCCTCGCCCCAGTTTCTGCCAGGCTAGCAGTTCGAAAGCATGCAAATGCGAGTAGATAAATAGGTACCACGTCAGTGGGATGGTAACCGCGCTCTGTGGCATCATGCTGGTCCCGTAGTAGGGTAGATCATTCATATATATATAGGCATATACTTTAATCCGCAGCACACACCGAAACAAACAGCAATAAGGAACAGACCTTACTGGGTTACTAAGAGAGAGGATTCTAAATACACCCAAGGCTAAAATCCGTTGAGTACCATGGCACCATAGCGGCAATTGTTTCTCAAATGAAAGCTGGGCTTTAAATGATGTTTAGCAACAAACATCGTCCCTTCGGCTGTTCCCATCCGTTTGGGTACTTCATACACATCCGAGAACCACAAAAGTGCATCCATTAACGCCAAAATGGAGCCCGCTTAGAAAGGACAGGAAGAATGAAACTATTATCTGCCAGCTGAGAAAGCTTGTACCTAAACAGAGATCCGTAACTTGAAGCTCGTACAGCTGGTTGTACTTCGACAATTAGCTGGGAAGACAGACTCATCTCCAGCTTACAAATAAGCGAACAGCTAATTCCTAGAATTAAAACCGCAACTCCTTTTCTGTTTCCTGGAATGCCACAAAGCAAATGAGGCTGTTGAACATTTTCTCCCAAGTGGGGAAAGATTTAAAATGTATAGGCTCTGAAATGCTGAGTAACTAATCCCTACTTTCCAGTTATTAGCAATTCTTAGGCAAAAGAAAGTATGCAGAAAAATATCCAATAAAGTATATGTTCTACAATCTTCAAAGGCATCCTAGTGTTGAAAGAAAAAAAAATCTTCATCAGGGTCCAGTCCAAGCTGGAAATAATAAAAGGGAGGCTGCTTTAGAAAGAAGATTGTCGTTTATTGAAGAGGAGAGCCGGACAGAAAGACGGCTCTGGGAAAACTGACCACATGTAGTGGAGAGTGGTGGGTTTTTATACCTTCTTGAGCTTTTGTTTGGAGTTGTTCCTGTGGCATGAACTTGGACCTGAGTCTGAGTGTGCCTTTTTGGTATCCTGATGGTGGTGGGTTAATCCTATTATATCCCAAAGGTCATATCCTGCTTCCCTGGGGCTGTAGCTGATGACTGTTGAATTTTTTGGTATGAGGGAATTGTTGATTCTAGGGATCTTTGTCTTTCTAATCCCAGCTTCCTGGCTCCAATCTTTCTGACAAGATTATCACATCTGCATTTCTGCAGACCTGGTTTCTGTTTGGGGCGGAGAGACTTGGGTTTCTGCTTTTAAGATCCTTTGGGGAAATATAATATTCTGCCTTTTTAATATTTCCCCAAATATTTCTTTCTCTGGATTCTTCCCACACTGGATAAGACTCTTGATATGAAAACAAAATTAGGTTTCTTTGGCTTCCAAGCCCAATTGAAATAATGTTCATTCTTATTCTAGCCAAAGGATTTTATTCATCTCTTATTGACTGTTGTTTTAGTCAATAGCTGAGGTGTCTTGATATCAGAGCTATAAAAGTCGCTCTACGACGTTTGGAGGATAAATCTCAGCCACACCAAATGTTCTCAGATAAAGGCCAGGATTTACTAATGCTGGGCACCTACTACTCGAGACCACTCAGGAGAAACAAATGGAGATAGTGTTCTTCTTTCACGAAGGAAGGCAAATGTACGTGTCCCAAGATAATGTTGCAGGATCTAAGCTGGGTCGGTCACCAGGTTTAGTCTTCCGAGCTTTCAGACCTGTGCTGGATCCCATCCCCAGGGAATTCCTCTCTAACGGAGTGTGTGCTTTGGCCTATTCTGTGTGTGGTGTTTATGTGGTGCCTTGCAGTGGTGGAATTCAAATAACTGAACAACCGGTTCTCTTATTCGATGCTGGCCTGGGCCTTAGAGGCCTATTACGGACTTCCGGAAGTGGCATCCATGCACTTCCACTGGGCCGTTCTAGGCCTGAGAGGCCTCCTCCAGACCTCCGAGGCCTAGAATGGACTTCAGGAAGTGGCATCCATGCACTTCCACTGGGCCGTTCTAGGCCTGAGAGGCCTCTTCCAGGCCTCCGAGGCCTAGAACGGACTTCCGGAAGTGGCATCCATGCACTTCCACTGGGCCGTTCTAGGCCTGAGAGGCCTCCTCCAGGCCTCCTAGGCCTAGAACAGACTTCCGGAAGTGGCATCCATGCACTTCCTTCCTCTGTTCTGCCCCAGGAAGGAAATTATATGGTGGATGGGGATAACATGAATACAAAAAATAAAAGCTGGTTGGCTTCAAACCTCTAGAGAGAGATGGGCAAAGGCAGATACCAAACTTCCTTATGGCTGAAAACTCCAGACAAAACTATTCCTATTCCTAGAGGCTTTTCCATGAAATATAAAGCTCCTTGGGGACAGATAAAAGGGCGTTTTCTTTAAAAAGGTATTTTCAGCAATAACCAAACGTCAGTGCCCAAACTGAATAATGCTTTGAGGCAGGACTCTCCATCCCCGCCTTAATGTTCAGAATATGCAACTCGCGCATAAGCCATCTTAAACATGCTTTCTCCATAAATTTAATATAAAAAAGGGATTTGGCATCAAACATCAAAAGAAGCTCGGCCTGACAAAAGACCTGAAAACTGCATTGGTGAATCAGAAAAGCTCCCCATAGTCTTAGCTATATGCAAAGCAGCGCGATAGAGAATTCCTCAAAAATCTCCCTTCAAAAAGACATCAAAAGAAGGAATGCCAAAGAGAGAATTTTTGAAGGTTGCTTGCTGCCGAAAGCTAGTCAACTTATTAGGTGACACAAAAAGAATTGAGATTAGCCTGCCCGGAAAAGAAAGCAGTTGGATATCTAAAAACAAAAAAAACCCCACAATCATGCACACTGTTGAGTACCTCTCTAAGTATTTGCAGTGACTCGTTATAAAGCTATCCTTTTACTTCTTTAACAGAGTAACAAACTTGGAAGGGACCTTGGAGGTCTTCTAGTCCAGGGCTTTTCAACCTTTTCACCCATTGTACCACTTTTCGGATATGGCAACATCCGAGGACCCCCAGTCGCCTAGCAAGGTGTCAAAAACTTGATGATCCAAAAAAAAAAGAGAGGAAAAAAGTGATAAAATAGAGGTAGTCCTCAACTTACAACAGTTCGCTTAGTGACTGTTCAAAGTTACAATGGCACTGAAAAAAGTGCCCCCCAAGCGACGGTCGAGCAAGACACCTTGTCTGCCCACCCGGCGGTGCTCTTCCTCCTGTCCGAGGTTTTCACTGTTGTGAGCATTTCTGCTGAGGATTGGCAGCGGGGGGTGGTGTGGGGGGGTGTTTGGTTTTTATTCCCCCCTGTCTGCTGGGTGGTTGCAGCAGGTTTTGGTCACTTCCCATGACCTTGGGACACTGTGACCGTCATAAATATGAATCAGTGGCCAAGCAGCTGAAAGTAAATCACAAGACCCTGGATATGCTGCAACATTCCAGCTGATCGGCGCTTCTTCTGGGCTCAGCAGAAGCGTCAGGATCAGTGCTGCTTTCCAGTTGATTGGTGCTTCTTTGGGGCTCAGCAGAAGCACCAGGATCAGCGCCGAGCTCCAGCTGGAGCCTGGCGCTGATCCTGGCGTTTCCACTGAGCCCTGACAGCCCCAAAGAAGCGCCGATCAGCTGGAAAGCAGCACTGATCCTGGCGCTTCCACTGAGCCCTGACAGCCCTGCAGCTCCAGCCATCTCTCGCTCAGGCTTGTGCAGTGCTGCCACCGGTTCAGCTTATTCCTCCCCCGTTACCACTTTTCTAGGATGGTCGCGTCCCACCTGCTAGGTGCCAATGTACCACAGGTGGTACCCGTACCACTGCTTGAAAAGCCCTGTTCTAGTCCAACCCACTGCTCGGAGAGGAAACCCTATGCTATTTCAGACAAATTGCTCTCCAACCTATGGGAACAATCCAGAGAAAGAAATATATTGGGGGAATACTAAAAAGGCAGAATCTATTTCCCCAAAGGAATAATGGAGATCTTTAAAAAGACAGAAACTTTCCCCCTCACACACACACACACTCAGCCAGACAACTCAGCAGAAACCAGCTTTTAGAAATGCAGATCTAATAATCCATTCAGGAAGGTTGGAACCCTCCAGCTAGTAGCTGAAGAGATCAGGAAGACAAAGACTCTTAAAATCTACATACCCCACCCAAACTCTTAAGACAGGACATAATAGGATTAACCCACCACCATCAGGACACCAGAAAAGCACACTCAGACTCAGCTCAAAGTTCATGACACAGGAACAACTCCAAATAAAAGCCCAAGAAGGTATAAAAACCCACCACTCCCTACTACACGTGCTCTCTCTCTCTTTTTTTTTCCAGAGCCATCTTTCTATCTGGCTCTCCTCTTCAATAAACCACAACCTTCTTTCTAAAGCAGTCTCCATGTTGTCTGTTCCCAGCTTGGATTGGACCCTGATGAAGATTTTTCCTTCAAACCTCTTCTTAAAAACTTCCAGCGCTGGAGCATTCACAACTTCTGGAGGCAGGTTGTTCCACTGGTTAATTGTTCTCACTGTCAGGAAATTTCTTAGTTCTAGGCTGGATCTCTCCTTGATTAGAGACCATACTTGGTATACTGCATCCCATTTTGATCGCCATGATATTTTAAAAAAAAAGGATGTGGAGATTCTGGGAAGAGTGCAGAGATTAGGGAACTGGAGGCTAAAACATACAAGAAAAAGTTGCAGAAATTGGGTACTCTCTATTTTAATAAGGACTAGGGTTGACATGATAGCAGCATTCCAATATGTAAAAGGCTGCCACAAGGAGAAAGGGGTCAACTTATTTTCTAAAGCGCCTGAAGGCAGGACAAGAAGCAACGGAGGGAAAATGATCAAGGAGAGAAGCAACCTGGAACTAAGGAGAAACTTCCTGACAGTTAGAACAATTAGCCAGTGGAACAGCCTGCCTCCAGAAATTGTGGGTGCTCCATCACTGGAGGTTTTCAAGAGGAGATTGGAAAGCCATGTGTCTGAAATGGGTCTCCTGTTTGAGCAAGGGGTTGGACTAGAAGACCTCCAAGGTCCCTTCCAATTCTGTTATCCCCTATGAAGTCTGTCTGAAGCCAGAACGTCCAGTGATACAGTGACTTCCTCACAAACAGGACTCTTCATTCTAAAACTAGAACAGAACAGAATATCAGAGTTGGAAGGGGTCTTGGAGATCTTCTAGACCAACCTCCTACTGAGGAAGGAAACACTCTACCATTTCAGACATTGGACAGCCATTTGTCTGAAATGGTCTGGGGTTTCCTGCCTGAGCAGGGGGTTGGACTAGATGACCTCCAAGGTCCCTTCCAACTCTTCTCTTCTCTTCTCTTCTCTTGTTTCTATTCTATTCTATTCTATTCTGTTCTGTTCTGTTCTGTTTGTTCTCCTTCTCTATTCTATTCTATTATATTCTCCTACTCTACTCTCTTATTCTATTCTATTTTATTCTATTCTATTCCATTCTATTCTATTCTTTCCTAATTCTATTCTATTCTATTCTATTCTATTTTCTATTCTATTCCCATTCTTTATTCTATTCTGTTCTATTCTGTTCTGTTCTGTTCTGTTCTGTTTGTTCTCCTTCTTTGTTCTGTTCTATTCTATTCTATTCAGTTCTGTTTGTTCTCCTTCTCTGTTCTGTTCTGTTCTGTTCTATTTTATTCTCCTACTCTACTCTCTTATTCTATTCCATTCCATTCCATTCCTTTCCATTCTATTCTCTATTCTATTCCCATTCTTTATTCTATTCTGTTCTATTCTATTGTATTCTATTCTGTTCTGTTCTGTTTGTTCTCCTTCTCTGCTATGCTCTGTTCTGTTCTGTTCTATTCTATTCTATTCTATTCTATTCTATTCTATTCTATTCTATTCTATTCTATTCTATTCTATTCTATTCTATTCGGTTCTGTTTGTTCTCCTTCTATGTTCTGTTCTATTCTATTCTATTCTATTCTCCTACTCTACTCTCTTATTCTATTCTATTCTATTCTATTCTATTGTCAGAGCTGTACAGATGGCTTCTAGTGATGTGGATAAAGAAGTTCTTCTTTCTTTCTTTCTTTCTTTCTTTCTTTCTTTCTTTCTTTCTTTCTTTCTTTCTTTCTTTCTTTCTTTCTTTCTTTCTTTCTTTCTTTCTTTCTCAGGTTTTAAATCTGCCCAGGAAAATAGCTGCTTTAGCAGCTGGCATTTCCAAGGTCTAAAGTTAGATTTCAATGCCTCGCATCTTTTTTACATTCAATAATTTGATCGCTGATTACTTTACCTGCTCTTTGGGAAATGTCTAAAAGGACGGAAGCTTTTGTGCAGAAAACGAAAGGCTGACTGCCTGACATTTCTGCACAATAGACCCGGGGATTTCTCAGAATTGCCTTCAATAGGAGGCTTGCCGCAGAGGCCCAGGAACAAATCCTGCTGACCTTTGAAAACCAGAAAGAAATCTCCACTTATTCAGCCAAAGAATGGAGCTCTCCACCTCCCTAAAGCCGTTCATTCACTCTTCTTTCTTTTCTCCTTCTTTCCCAGCTTCTCTTTTTTCGCTCTTCCCTTTGATTAGACAACACGCAATGGCGAGGGAGGAAAACGCTGAGAGAATAAGAGGTCATCTCTGCATGTTTACATATCTACGTTCTGAGGAGGAGGAGGAGGGGGAGGAGGAGGAGGAGGAGGAGGAGGAGGAGGAGGAGGAGGAGAAGGCAGGCAGACCATCCAGCATCCTTCAAGCATCCCTTTGCAGAGGTTCTTACCTGATTTTTTTTTTTTATGTATTTATTTGGAAAATGTATTTTGCTGCCTACTATAGGGGATGACCAGACTAAGGCCGAGGGAGGGGTCAAATGCGTCATAGGTCACGAGTCCCTGCGCGTCTGCAAGAGTTCACCTTGAATGCCATTCTACTCCACTCCCTTCTACTCTATTCTAGTCTCTATTCTATTGTATTCCATTTTCTTCTACTCTACTCTAGTCTCTACTGTACTCCTCTCCACTCCACTCCACTCCACTCCACAATAGAGTACAGTACAGTACAGTACAGTACAATACAATACAATACAATACCAGAGTTGGAAGTGACCTTGGAGGTCATTTAGTCCAACCCCCTGCTCAGGCAGAAAATCCAATACCATTTCAGACAAATAGCTGTCCAGCCTCTTCTTAAAAACTTCCAGTGTTGGAGCATTCACACTCTGTTCTATTCTATTCTATTCCATTCCATTCCATTCCATTCCATTCCATTCTATTCTATTCTATTCTATTCTATTCTATTCTATATTTTCTATTCTATTCTGTTCTGTTCTATTCTATTCTATATTTTCTATTCTATTCTATTCTATTCTATTCTGTTCTGTTCTGTTCTATTCTATTCTATATATTCCATTCTATTCTATTCCATTCCATTCCATTCCACTCTATATTTTCTATTCTATTCTATTCTATTCTATTCTATTCTATTCCATTCCATTCCATTCTATTCTATTGTATATTTTCTATTCTATTCTATTCTATTCTATTCTATTCTATTCTATTCTATTCTATTCTATTCTATATTTTCTATTCTATTCGGTTCTGTTCTATTCTATTCTATATATTCTATTCTATTCTATTCTATTCCGTATTTTCTATTCTATTCTATTCTATATTTTCTACTCTATTCTGTTCTGTTCTGTTTTATTCTATATTTTCTATTCTGTTCTATTCTATTCTATATTTTCTATTCTATTCTATTCTATTCCATATTTTCTATTCCATTCTATTCTATTCTATTCTATTCCATATTTTCTATTCCATTCCATTCCATTCCATTCTATTCTATTGTATATTTTCTATTCTATTCTATTCTATTCTATTCTATATTTTCTATTCTATTCGGTTCTGTTCTATTCTATTCTATTCTATTCTATTCTATTCTATTCTATTCCGTATTTTCTATTCTATTCTATTCTATATTTTCTATTCTATTCTGTTCTGTTCTATTCTATTCTATATTTTCTATTCTATTCTATTCTATTCCATTCTATTCTATTCTATTCTGTTCTGTTCTATTCTATTCTATATATTCTATTCTATTCCATTCCATTCCATTCCACTCTATATTTTCTATTCTATTCTATTCTATTCCATTCCATTCCATTCTATTCTATTGTATATTTTCTATTCTATTCTATTCTATTCTATTCTATTCTATATTTTCTATTCTATTCGGTTCTGTTCTATTCTATTCTATATATTCTATTCTATTCTATTCTATTCCGTATTTTCTATTCTATTCTATTCTATATTTTCTACTCTATTCTGTTCTGTTCTGTTTTATTCTATATTTTCTATTCTGTTCTATTCTATTCTATATTTTCTATTCTATTCTATTCTATTCTATTCCATATTTTCTATTCCATTCTATTCTATTCTATTCTATTCCGTATTTTCTATTCCATTCCATTCCATTCCATTCTATTCTATTCCATATTTTCTATTCTATTCTATTCTATTCTATTCTATTCTATATTTTCTATTCTATTCGGTTCTGTTCTATTCTATTCTATATATTCTATTCTATTCTATTCTATTCTATTCTATTCTATTCTATTCCGTATTTTCTATTCTATTCTATTCTATATTTTCTACTCTATTCTGTTCTGTTCTGTTTTATTCTATATTTTCTATTCTATTCTATTCTATTCCATATTTTCTATTCCATTCCATTCTATTCTATTCTATTCTATTCTAGTCTAGTCTAGTCTAGTCTAGTCTAGTCTAGTCTAATCTAGTCTAGTCTAGTCTAGTCTATAGTCTATAGTCTATAGTCTATAGTCTATAGTCTATTCTAAATTCCTTCAGCTCTTCTGGATTTTGTTCCCTAGCAATGAAAATTGTTAATGGCCACTAACATATACAATAACAACAGCCCTTTGTGAATACAGTAATTTCCACTCTAACATGCTGGATAGGTTACTTCATCATTCATTTTTGAGCGAGTTGTTACTCTCACCAATGGGGAACTCAATTCATGCATCTCCCATCAGAGGACCAGGAGGCGAATCCTACGAAGAGAGATGGAAACAGCTGAAAATGTAAGTAGGAAAGCTTTCTTTGAAAAGGATGTCACTCAAGGGATAAAAAAAAAAATTAAGAATGCAGGGTTTGGATGAATTGGCTGAAGTTGCAGGATATCAGGCTCCAAGGGAATATTAGAAAAAAAAAAAATTCCTATCAGCAAAAGCAACTCAACGGCGAAACCAGTGATCCAAAAACATTGTGAGTTCCCCTTCACTGAGTCGGTTAAAGAGAATCTATTAGGGATTCCTGCATGGAGCTGGGACTTGGATTTAATGGCCTAATTGCCCCTCTCAACGAGGGGGTTCTCTGTGCCTGTGTGAATTCAGGTTCCCCTCTCCAACGTTAAACTGGACGCTGTGGCTGAGCTGGTGAAGGATCCAACCTTTGAGGTGGGACTGAAGGGGACTATTCACTTGGCGTACCCCGCGACGCCTGGACACATTCAACTGGGGATGGGGAGAGGTCGCTGGTGCTCTCTGAGCTTGGTTGGTTTTCTTGCAAACGTTTCATTACTCAAACTGGGTAACTTCATCAGTGCTAGATCATCGTCGTCGTCGTCATCTAGGACTGATGATGTTACCTAGTTGGGTGGTGAAACGTCTGCAAGAAAACAACCAAGCTCGGAGAACACCAAGGACCCCACAGTTTAACCCTGAGCTACGAATATTCTCCTTTGTTGGTAAAACATTCCACTTCTAAGTGGTGGACTGTTTATTACTGCTCCTCCACAAGAGGGCATAAGCAGTCACAAGACTTTTCCTTGGCATTCTCAAGGAAAGATTTGAATTAAATTTGCCATTAATTATATACGATGGCTTCCCAAGAAGGAGTGCCTATTCAATGGTGAATAATGTCCTTTGCTGGCCAGCATTTCTCTCCTCTTCTCTCCCCCCTCTCCCTTTCCCCTCCCCTCCCTCTTTCCCCTCCTTTCCCTCTTCCCCCTCCCCTCCCTCTCCTCTCCTCTCTTCTCCTCTCCTCCCCCCTCTCCCTCTTTCCCCTCCCCTCCGCTCCCTCTTTCCCCTCCTCTCCCTCTTCTCCTCTCCTCTCCCCTCGATTCCTCTCTCTCTTCCCCTCCCCTTCTCTCCTCTCCTCTCCTCCTTTCCTCTCCTCCCCTCCCTCTCCTCTCTTCTCCTCTCCTCCCTCTCCTCTCCACCTCATCTCATCTCCTCTCCCCTCTTCCTCTCCCTTTCCCCCCTCCCCTCCCTCTCCTCTCCTCTCTTCCCCTCCCTCTCCTCTCTTCTCCTCTCCTTTCCACCTCTCATCTCTTCTCCTCTCCCCTCTCTTCCTCTCCCTCTTCCCCCTCCCCTCCCTCTCCTCTCCTCTCTTCTCCTCTCCTCCCCCCTTTCCCTCTTTCCCCTCCTCTCCCCTCCGCTCCCTCTTTCCCCTCCTCTCCCTCTTCTCCTCTCCTCTCCCCTCCCTCCCCTCTCCCCTTGATTCCTCTCTCTCTTCCCCCTCCCCTTCTCTCCTCTCCTCTCCTCTCCTCCCTCTCCTCTCCTCTTCTTTCCTCTCCTTCCCTCCCTCTCCCCTCCTTTCCACTTCATCTCATCTCCTCTCCCCTCTCTTCCTCTCCCTCTTCCCCCTCCCCACCCTCTCCTGTCATCCCCTCTCTCTCCTTTCCTCCCTCTCCTCTCCTTTTCACCTCTCATCTCATATCCCCTCTCTTCCTCTCCCTCTTCCCCCTCCCCTCCCTCTCCTCTCCTCTCCTCTCCTCTCTTTCCCTCCCTCTCCTCTCCTTTCCACCTCTCATCTCTTCTCCTCTCCCCTCTCTTCCTCTCCCTCTTCCCCCTCCCCTCCCTCTCCTCTCCTTTCCACCTCTCCTCTCCTTTTTCTGTTTCTGTCTGTCTTCCTTCCTACACTCTTTTTTTTCTCTCTCTCTCTCTCCCTCCCTCCCTCCCTCCCTCCCTCCCTCCCTTCCTTCCTTCCCTCCCTCCCTCCCTCCCTCCCTCCCTCATGATCTCGGGTACAGTAGACCCCAGCAGTGAGGCAAACTCGCAAAAATACCATGTTTTAAATGTTCCTCATATATGTTATTCGACTAGATCACTGCCTTTCCCAAAATGATACCTTCTCAGTTCACTAATCTGTTCAGCTCTTTCTCTTTGGGCCTTTGCAGTAAAGCCATTGCTACACAGCAGTGACACTTCTTAGAGCAGTGGTTCTCAACCTTTTTAATGCCCCAACCGGTCGTAAGTCGAGGACTACTCAACCGGTCATAAGTCGAGGACTACTCAACTGGTGCAGCACCGTTTGCAGAATGGGACTTTTGGCGGGCTCAGCAGGGCAGAGACAGCCTGGACAATTCCTATTGGCTTTTGAAAGCCAATAGAATTAGACTCTTTCAAAAGCCAATAGAATAAAAGGGAGTAGCACAGCTAAGGAAAAGGGGGGAAAAATGGCGGACTGCGTTGTTTGGCGACCCCCGTGAAATGGTCGTTCGACCCCAAATGGAATCCCGACCCACAGGTTGAGAACTGCTGCCGTAGAACATCGGACGGATACCGACCTTGAAATTTCAGACTGGGAACCACCTCAATCCAGTTTGCAAGGCCCGAAGCATTGAGAGAATGTGTTCAGCCCAAGAGCAGCCTCTAATAAGCTTTACGTCTCTACCAACAGGGTCATGCAACATACTTTCTCCAGCTCAGATACAAAAGTGATGCGGGAGGAGAAAAAATAAAAGGGGTTCAAATCTTTGTCTCTGGAGATTCTCAGTCCTCCAGGTCATGATTGTCCCAAAGGTGCTGTTTTCAAGAGGCAACTGGACTTTCTTGTTTTTCATTGAAGATGTTTCGCTTCTCATCCCAGAAGCTTCTTCAGCTCTGACTGGATGGTGGGGAATGGAAGGATTTATACTCCTTGCAGACAGCTGGTCATTTGCCTCCTTTCAGAGAGTAGCTCAGCCCACTTGGAGGTTTTTGTCTTCAGGATCCAAGTGGCCTCAACGACTTGGATGCAAACGACCAGCCATCTGGAAGGAGTATAAATCCTTCCACTCCCCACCATCCAGTCAGAGCTGAAGAAGCTTCTTGGATGAGAAGGGAAATGTCTTCAAAACGAAACAAGAAAGTCCAGTTGCCTCTTGAAAAAGCACCACTGGGAACACAGATAAAGCTTCAGGTGGCCTCAACGACTCTCTAAAAAGAAAGCAAATGATCAGCTGTCTGCAAGAAGTATAAATCCTTCCATTCCCCACCATCAAGTCAGAACGGAAGAAGCTTCTTGGATGAGAAGCGAAACGTCTTCAAAGAATAATAAGAAAGTCCCATGAGGACACAGATAAACCCCCAAGTTGCCTCAATGACTCTCTAAAAGAAGGCAAATGACCAGCGCTATGCAAGGAGTATAAATCCTTCCCTTCCCCATCATCTAGTCAGAGCTGAAGAAGCTTCTGGGATGAGAAGCGAACAGTCTTCAAAGCGAAATAAGAAAGTCCAGTTGCCTCTTGAAAATGCACCATGGAGGACACAGATAAACCTCCAGGTGGCCTCAACGACTCTCTAAAAAGAAAGCAAATGACCAGCTGTCTGCAAGGAGTATAAATCCTTCCACTCCCCACCATCCACTCAGAGCTGAAGAAGCTTCTGGGATGAGAAGCGAAACGTCTTCAAAGAGAAACAAGAAAGTCCAGTGGCCTCCTGAAAAAGCATCTTTGGCTTCAAATCTTTCAATACTTAGAGCTATCTAAATACTCTTTCAAGTCAATCTGAATTCTGGTGACATCCCAGAGAAGGCCGTACAGGTTGCTTGGCAATCGTTTGTCACTGATTTTTCAATTTTCCCAAGCAATCAGTTGCTGATGGATTTCATAGCAGCTACTCTGACAGAACTGACCCCGCTTAACATTTTCAAGGCCAGCTAGCTACTGCTATCTGTTGGGAGCGATGAGTATTACAGATTAAAATAAAATCAAACGGCCGATAAAATGTCCCTAGGAAACGGCTGGCTCCAGTTCTTTACCGTCCATTGCTTCAATTGGATTTCATTTAATTAACGAGACAACCATTTCAGTATTTCAGCAGTTTGGAGGAAAAAATGCATTACTTTCGTTTTTAAATGGATGGATGATGTATTTATATTCAAATAAATAAATGTGTATTTTATGCAAATGCATAAACATCCGACTGCGGTTGTATTCTAAACTGCTTTCAGAACAAAACAATCCCTCGATCTGCATACAAGGCATCACCATTAAAAAGAAATACTTTCTCACAGAAATGCATAAATAAAAGACTTTGCCATTTTAGAAACAGAATATTTATGCAGTGTTTTACCATTTGCATCCCCATCTTTTGTTTATAGATTTGGCTAATGCAGACACGTGTGTATGCAAATATAGCCTAACAATGATTTTCTCTGCATTTTGGGTCTTAAACTTCCTTTTTTACGATCCTGTAATCCCTTAAATGGGGGTAGAGTTGGGACAACTGGAAGGAGTTGAGTATTTACTGACCAGATGCCCTTCCTGATGCCTACACAGGGTTCAGAGTAGATATTTTCTCTTTGCATCCTGATAGAGAAACATCTTCCACTGCCAAGGATTGAACTTTCAACCTTCCGAGTGGGAGTAGAGCATCTTTACCACTAGGCCACCATACCACTCTGTTTTGGGCCCTAAAGTGCAATATTAATAATAATAATAAAGTTGGAAGGGACCTTGGAGGTCTTCTAGTCCAACCCCCTGCTCAGGCAGGAAACCCTAGACAATTTCAGACAAATAGCTGTCCAGTCTCTTCTTAAAAACCTCCAGTGTTGGAGCATTCACAGTTTCTGGAGGCAGGTTGTTCCACTGGTTAATTGTTCTAACTGTCAGGAAGTTTCTCCTTAGTTCTGGGTTGCTTCTCTCCTTGACGAGTTTCCATCCATTGCTTCTTGTCCTGCCTTCAGGCACTTCGGAAAATAGCTTGACTCCCTCTTCTTTGTGGCAATCCCTGAGATATTGGAATACTGCTATCATGTCCCCCCTTGTCCTTCTCTTCATTAAACTAGACATTCCCAATTCCAGCAACTATTCCTTGTATGTTTTAGTCTCCAGTCCCCTTATCATCTTTGTTGCTCTCCTCTGTGCTCTTTCTAGAGTCTCAACATCTTTTTTACATCATGGTGACCAAAACTGGATGCAGTATTCCAAGTGTGGCCTTACCAAGGCCTTGTAAAGTGGTATTAACACTTATTCAAACATTCAAATATTGTCAAACCAAGAGAAGGTGGGAAAACATTTGGGGGCAATGAAAATCAAGGGGTCAAAAAAATCAACTTCCTGCCCGTCCTCAAACTAGTTTGCAACAGGACACAGAAGCAAGGCAGCACTTTCACTCACACTATGACAAATCCACAATCAGGTGCCTCCAGATTTATTGGACCATGATTTCTATGAACGTGGGTAGTTGTATAACCATTTAACAACAGTTCAAAATTATGAAGGCCTCTCAAAAAGTCACTTGTGACCTAAATTCGTACATACGGCTGCCACAAACCATTCCGGTCACACAATCACTGCAGTCACATGATCCGATTCTCTGCCTAGAATTGGGTGGTGGCTACAATTGAGCACAGCTGAGACATCGACAAGAGAGAACGTTCTGTTGGCATCTCTGCACCGCAGTTCTTGTTCTACATTTGCACTCTGTCCATTCCAGAGTTGATGTGTGATGTGTGATGTTTTTTTCACACTTAAGACTGCTGCAGCATCCTCATGGGGACATGATCAAAATTTGGAGACTTGGCCACTGGCATGTACTTATGACAGTTGCCGTGTCCTGGGGTCACGTGATCGCCTTTTCTAATCTTCTGATGAACAAAGTCAATGGGGAAGCCAGATTTGCTTAACAACTGTGTTACTAACTTAACAACTGCAGGGATTAACTTAAGCACTGTAGCAAGAAAGGTCATAAAATTCAGTTGGCAACCGTCTCGCTTAGCAACAGAAATTTTGGACACCGCTGTGGTTATAAGTCAAGGAGTAATCATATGCACAATCGTCTTTGCGATCTGCCTACTTCTAAATGCTGGGAACCAGAACAGATCTGCCCTCAGCTGCTACAGATCCTGCATCAATTAAAAAAAAAAAATACCGACCTTACTTTATGCTAAATAGAGGACAGTAGTAGTAGACAGGACTGCCCCATTTGCTGGCCCGAGAATTCTGGAAGTTGAAATCCACAGCTCATATAATTGCCCACCTCTGGGCTAGATGCTCATATCAAGATCAACCAGGCCAGAGTACTGCCTAACACCTCCACCCCAATGTTCTCTTTTTTTTTTTATTGAAAATTTTTACAGTTTTACAATAAAATAATCCCCCTCTCCCACCCCCCCAACCCCCCCCATCACCCTCCCCCCTCCTTCCCAGAGCTGAATACAGGGTAATAAAAACTAGAAAAAACCTTACAACTTAAATAAACATCAAACAATTATAAATACATCACCCCAATGTTCTCTTTCTAGGGACGTGAAGGTGCAATGATCTAGGTACATCTCAAGATGACCATAATGGAGCCAGCCCATTATACTCGTGACTCACGACAGTCATAAATTGGATCACCTGTGTGAATTTTGCAACTTTTCTGAGGTGCTCAGCAAAACCTTCATAAAAAGCAGTTACTGGACAACGCGGACAACGTTAAATGCAGCCTGGTTGGTCGAGCGTCTTAAATTCAGCCACATGACTGTAGGGTTGGGGACTATCATGGCTCTGAACAGTCACTAAGCGGGCGGTTGTAAATTGAGGATTATCTGTACTATCTTTTGCTCTCAAAAAAAAAAAAAAAACAGAAGAAAAGAGAAGCCAATCTGCCAAGTGCTTCACAAGGCTAGGGAACGGCATCAAAACATTTATCCCTGCGGCAGTAAATAAAACTGCTTCACTGAGGTGATTGAAGATTTTTTTTTGTCTAATTTAGTACCCCTCTTGAATCTCTTCTGTAATCACCAAGGGAAATCAGGAAAGATAAAGTTTGAAAAACTGTCAGGCAAGGTCAGGCTGGGTTCTGCCCAGTTTTATTTGCTATAACTCCGATTAAAACCCCTCCGCCTGCAAGTAAATCTTCCCCTAAAACAGAAATAACAGAATAATGGAGACTGTTTTCTTCAATAATCTTGTTAACAAACCTCCGTAAATAACTTTCGCCTTGCATGGGGAATTTTTAATTTGTGATGTGCCCCATTTAGCAATGTCATTAAATATACTTGGTGGCTTTTAATTGGTTTCCTTATCAAGGCTGGAAATGAGAAAGGTCGCAAGTTGGGTGGGCAGGGAGGGGCGCAGCAAAACAAGCGGAGCTGTTAAACTAATCTGTGTGGGCTAATTTGCTCGCCTAATATCAATTCCAGAAAAATGTCATAGGTTTCCAGGCGCCGGAGAGGGAAAAAAACTGAAATTGTTAACAGGACCAGCGTTGAAAGGAGAAACATGGGGGGAGGAGAGGAATAAGGAGAAAAGTGAGCAGAATTCATTATGTAGAAAGAGATGGAAAATATACGGGATGGGGAAAAAAAGTTTGACGGTAGTTTGTTACAAATCCATTGCTCGGATATTTTTATATCCTGCAATTAAATTAATTGACTGTTACCACCGAGATATGGTGAGATAAACAAATACTTTGTCTAAGAAAGCAGGAAATGTCACAGAGATAGAGGAGCACTAATATGTTCAAAATATGGCTACTTGCATTAACCACCATGTTTCCCAGCCAGTATGGAGACTTCCATATAGTCACGGCCATGGTTTTTCCAGTTGCAATGTAGGGCTGTGAAAGTTGGACCATAAGAAAGGCTGAGCACCAAAGAACGGAGGCCTTTGAACTCTGATGCTGGAGAAGACTCCTGCGAGTCCCCTGGACTGGAAGGCGATCCAACCGGTCAGTCCTAGAGGAGATCAACCCCGACTGCTCTTGAGAAGGCCAGATCCTGAAGTTGAAACTCAAGTACTTTGGCCCCCTAATGAGAAGGAAGGACTCCCTGGAGAAGAGCCTGATGCTGGGAAAGATTGAGGGCAGGAGAAGGGGACGACAGAGAATGAGGTGGCTGGATGGAGTCCCTGAAGCAGGAGGTGTGAGCTTCAATGGACTCCAGAAGATGGTAGAGGACAGGAAGGCCTGGAGGAACGTTGTCCATGGGGTCGCGATGGATCGGACACAACTTCGCAACTAACAACAACAAATGGAGACTTCCAAACGTCACTTGGAAAAAGAAAAATGGATCCAAAGAATCTCAGAAAAAGATTGCTAAATGAGTTGGATCCAGAAAGGGTCTCTTGCAAAGATCTTCTGGGTCTGGTCTTACCCACAGAATCCACTGCTTAATTTCAGTGGGTTAAAAAAGGACAATGGTTCAGGGTGTGTGTGTGTGTTTTTTTTTTAGAAACATCACTTCTTTTTCTTCTGTTATTTAATTCTATACATTCCTAGTAGGTAATTCTGTAACCACAATCCAATCTGGATCGGTCACCAGGACTAGAGGTTTAATCTTCTGAGCTTTTGGACATGTCCTGGAATCCATCTTCAGGGAACTTCTCTCTCACTGAAATGTGTGCTTTGGGCTATTCTATGCATAGAATTTATGTTGCACCTGATTTGTGTGTTGGTTTTTAGTTGTCGACTGGGGTGTTGATGGCTGATTATTAAGTTGTTGGCTGTTGTTTCCTTGTGCTGCCAAGGAATATCTGATAGACTGGTGGTAAACCAGCACTCCTGTTGACTGACCAGGGGCCCGTTTCCCAAGCTTCAATCATTTCCCTGGCTACTTTTGTACCTGCTCAGCCAACAATCTTAGTGTCAACACTGCTAACATCGGATGGTTTGCATTGACAACAGAGGGAAATGTAGCCATCTTTTCCCCTTTGCTTTTAGAGTTAGATGATGCTGGGAGGGGGTATATGAGAGTCTAGCTAGACATAACAACACTAAACATAGCATGAAAATCAAGGTTATTGAGCCCAGAGCTGATAAAGAATTGGCAGGCTGGAGAACTGGAGAGGAAGCCCGCACTTCAAGCTAATTGGGGAACATGATTTATGACTGTTAATTGGAGGAGGAAATTGTGCTTTGATACTATGTGCCCAGGGGGAGGGGAATTCAGTTTTTGGCTTCGATTATTGTAGTGCCGATATTATGCTACTCGAATAAAAGATCCTTTAAGGTAAACAACGCCTCGAAGTTCTTTGGAAGAGTTCCATCTGTCGGAACCATGAGATTTAGTACTTGAGAAATTGAACGCATGACCTTGTTCATTACAATGCGAGGCTGCCAATGACTTTGAGTCTCTTTGTCTGAACACTTGCTTGTGTTCTTGCAATATATAACCCACTGTTCACAACCCTTACCAGGTATTCTTTTTATGGAGAATGGTGTGGCTAAACAGGTTTCAGGGTATAATCATTCCTACTGTGGCGTGTTGAGGGATCCCTGTTATCTCTATGTCTCTATTTTGAGAGCTTTAAAGAAAGATGGACTGCATATACCATTTTGATAGATCTGATCCTTCTTCCTGCAAACCCATGGAGAGCAGGCTCTGGATAGCTCCCAAAGCTAATGCGCCTGTGAACAGTCATCTAAAAGGCAAAGGTCTCAGGGGTTCAAGTCCTGCTAGAGCAGTGGTTCTCAACCTTTTTAATGCTGCGACCCCCAACCGGTCATAAGTCGAGGACTACTCAACCGGTCGTAAGTCGAGGACTACTCAACTGGTGCAGCACCGTTTGAAGAATGGGACTTTTGGCGGGCTCAGCAGGGCAGAGACAGCCTGGACAATTCCTATTGGCTTTTGAAAGCCAATAGAATTAGACTCTATTCAAGAGAGTCTATTCTATTGGCTTTCAAAAGCCAATAGAATAAAAGGGAGTAGCACAGCTAAGGAAAAGAAGGGAAAAAATGGCGGACTGCGTTGTTTGGCAACCCCCGTGAAATGGTCGTTCGACCCCAAATGGGGTCCCGACCCACAGGTTGAGAACCACTGTGCTAGAGGGTTTGAGCCCCACAGAATAAGAAGGGGCTACCTGAGGACAAGTAATCAAGTGGAATGTCTTGCCTTCAGAAGTTGTGGGTGTGCCATCACTGGAGGTTTTTAAGAAGAGATTGGACAGCCATTTGACTGGAATGGTATAGGGCAGTGGTGGCGAACCTTTTAAAGACCGAGTGCCCAAACTGCAACCCAAAACCCACTTATGCATCGCTGGGTGCCGGGTAGGCATGGCCACCAAGTGGGTGTGGCCACCGAGCTGTCGGCTCGTGCTCACTCACTCATTCACTCGCTGTCCGCTGCAACTTGTGCTCGCTCTCTCGCTGTCTGCAGCAAATGCTGATTCCGCCGAAAGTTGCTCCTTTTATAGCCTCTCGCCTATTCCCAGACTACACATGCGCAGAGAGCTGCGCATTCACCGAGAGGAGGAGGGAACAGCTCGGCCCAGCAATGGCTCGCGTGCCACCAGAGATGGCTCCGTGTGCCACCTGTGGCACGCGTGCCATAGGTTCGCCACCACGCGTATAGGATTTCCTGCCTGAGCAGGGGGCTGGACTAGAAGACCTCCAAGATCCCTTCCAACTCTCTAGTCTAGTCTAGTCTATAGTCTATAATTTCCATTCTCTATTCTATTCTATGCTATTCCATTCCCTTCCCTTCCCTTCCCTTCCCTTCCCTTCCCTTCCCTTCCCTTCCCTTCCCTTCCCTTCCATTCCATTCCATTCCATTCCATTCCATTCCATTCTATTCTATTCTATTCTATTCTATTCTATTCTATTCCTATTCTAGTCTAGTCTATTCCATTCCATTCTATTCTATTCTATTCTTCATTCTATTCCATTCCATTCTTCACATTTTCCTTATAGAGACAAGGATGTCCCATGTCTCATGCCCACATATCAAGAAAATACAAAAAACATGTAAGAGTCAAAACAGAGTCACAGAATATCTCCTTTCCATTTTGTCCCTCAGAAAACCCCTAGTTTAAATGTGAGACTCTGGGGCTCAGTCCTTCTTTTTAAGTAAGCAGTTCCACTTCCCTCACGCTGTCATCAAGAAAAAGGCTCCGAAGCTGGGAGAAGGGATGTAGGGAAAAAAAGGAATGTTACAGACGGGAAGGCCATCGGCAAGAGAAAAGTAGAACAAGTCACTGCGTGAGGCTCTCTCTGTGGTGGAAAGACTGTTGTGTTTTGAAATATTAGCCATCAGATAAAGCCAATGAGTAAAGTTCGCACACTGGTATAAGTGCGTGCATGCAGGGAAAGACACACAGAGAGAGAGAGAGAGAGAGAGAGAGAGAGAGAGAGAAGAGAGAGAGAGAAAGAGAGAGAGAGAGAGAGAGAGAAGAAAAGTTTCAGCAACATTTCAATGGTAAAGGAGCTTTGCTGGGGCCGGTGGTCTCAAAATATAACACGCTGAGCACATAAGCCCAGCCACCCCCATCAACCCCTAGATTAGTTCTATTTATCTCCAGGCTGTTGTTCCAGCTTTTCCGCTGCCCAGCAGTTCCAATTCCCGAAAAGGGGCATCAGAAAAGACTTATTAATATCCCTACAGACCAAGCATAGTTTTATATGTTGAAGATTCCTGCTTGATCATCCCAGTGATTTATAACTCAGTGTCAATAGTTCTAATCCAGTCTATCTGCTACAGTAAAATGTGTTTTTTATTAGCTTTTGGTTTGGAGGGAGGGAGGAAGAAGGCAGGCAGCCAGGAAGAAAAAGAGAAGGAAGGAAGGAAAGAAGGAAGGAAGGAAGAGAGGGAGGGAGGGAGGGAGGGAGGGAAGGAAGGGACGAGGCAGAAAAAGACAGAAAAAATGAATGAATGAGGAAGGAAGGAAGGAAGGAAGGAAGGAAGGAAGGAAGGAAGGAAGGAAGGAAGGAAGGAAGGAAGGAAGGAAGGAAGGAAAAGAGAGAAAAGAGAAGGAAGGAAGGCAGGAAGGCAGGTGGAAAAAGACAGAAAAAATGAATGAATAAATAAATGAGGAAGGAAGGAGGCAGAAAAAGACAGAAAAAATGAATGAATGAATGAAGAAAAAAGGAGAGAGGGAGGGAGGGAATGAAGGAAGGAAATAAGGAAGGAAGGAAAGAAAGAAATGTCAGGCACCAAAGACCATATGTGAAGGTCCACTTAAACTTGATTTATTGCTAAATGGCCTATACACAGGAATCTTCTCAATAAACTGTTAGCACCTGCCTGGAGTTAGATAAGGGTGGAAGGAATTCAAGTGGGCCTGGACTGCTTGTGACTACGTAATGATTCTAGGCTGATTCCTCTTTTAACTCCATCCCCTGGTCTGCCACTCCTTCTCCTACAGGAAGGAAGGAAGGGAGGGAGGGAGGGAAAGGAAAGGAAAGGAAAGAAGGAAGGAAGGAAGGAAGGAAGGAAGGAAGGAAGGAAGGAAGGAAGGAAGGAAGGAAGGAAGGAAAGAAAGAAAGAAAGAAAGAAAGAAAGAAAGAAAGAAAGAAAGAAAGAAAGAAAGAAAGAAAGAAAGAAAGCTGGCGCCTTTCAGTTTGGCTTGCTACGATTCAATTGTTCTCCTCTGGAAATCCAAGCCACCTTGCCATTTCCTCACATTCGATCATTCAGGCTAAATAAAGCCTAAGAAGGCTGACCTCTGCTTGCTAAGTGAGGATGTGTAGCCCAAAACGACTCTAAAGGTAACACAACCAACAGACTAGAACCATTTTACCTCAGGACTAATTCGCCCTTGACAAAGTAGCTCTATTTGTCACTTCCAATAAAGCCAATATCGCTCCCACTGAAATACCTATCCAACACGACAGCCGCCAGCCCCGGTGTCCTCTCGTGATGAGAGACAGACGCCGGCCCTCCATTATTATCGGCGGTCTGGGAAAATACATGGCTGCAAATTCGTTTGGCAGGAAAAGGGGTTTGCGATTGATATTTTCCCCCCCTTTTATGTTGCTCCCATGTAAGCAAAGACGCCAAATGCCTAACTGACACACAATCATTTTGTAGCTAAATGAACCAGCACATGGCAACTGTGTACAGAAAAAGCGGGAGGAGAGAGACTTTTAATTTCTCTCTGCCTTTTTCAGACTGCCAGGGTGCCAAAAGCAAATAATCCCGGCCAGCCTTTTACGTCAAAAAAAGAGAGAGAGGCATTGCTAATTATTTGTCAGATCTAGTCCAGTTTGGGGATTTTGTTTCTGGTCTCTTCATATACAATGAACTCCAGATGCTTTCGTGCTTCTAAAAAAAAATTGCCAGTTTTTGTACCGATTTTCCAGGCAGGCGGATATTTCAGTCACGTAAGAGGAAAATGTACACGTATCCCAAATAGGCTTTCTAAGTAAACCCCCCACAAAAAAGTACTATCGTTTTTGTAGGATAGGAAATACGGAGATGCGCAAGTGGGAAGAATCAGTCAGATGAGTATGGCCAATCTGGATAGACTCGGTGGTGGGAGTCAGCCGGTTCGCACCACTTCGGCAGAACCGGTAGCTAACTTTTGGTTGCCCAGGCCCAGAACGGACTTCCGGAAGCGGCATCCGCCCAGAGAACCGGCTATTCACCTATTTGAATCCCACCACTGGATAGATTCCTTTTAAACGCCAACTTCCAGCCTTCTGGAAAAGTGCTCTTGTAGCTGAGCAAGTGTTCCTTGTTCCAGGAAGATACTTCCTGTGTTATGGAAAGACAGCTGGGCAGTCAGTGCAAACTCTACAGCTGGATAAGTCAATATGCTATGTATAGATATTCTGGCTCTCTTCAAAGTAGCTTAAGATATCTCAGCCTAGGCATTGCTCTGAAGCAAGAGAGAGAGAGAGAGAGAGAGAGAGAGAGACAGAGACAGACAGAGAGACAGAGACAGACAGAGAGACAGATAGGATAGAGATAGATAGATAGATAGATAGATAGATAGATAGATAGATAGATGATAGGTAGGTAGGTAGGTAGGTAGGTAGGTAGGTAGGTAGGTAGGTAGGTAGGTGATAGGTAGGTAGGTAGGTGGGTGGATGGGTGGGTGGGTGAATGGATGGAATAGATGATAGAGATAATAGATGACAGATATGATAGGTAATAAATAGATGTGAGATGATAGATGATAAACAGACAGACAGACAGATAGATAGGCAGAAGATATATAGGAGATAATGTAGATAGATAGATAGATAGATAGATAGATAGATAGATAGATAGATAGATAGATAGTTAGATAGATAGATGGATACAGGCAGGCAGGCAGACAGACAGACAGGCAGATAGACAGATAGATAATAAACAGACAGATAGCAATAGCAATAGACTTATATACGGCTTCACAGTGCTTTACAGCCCCCTCTAAGCGTTTACAGAGTCAGCCTATTGTCCCACAACAATCTGGGTCCTCATTTTACCGACCTCGGAAGGATGGAAGGCTGAGTCAACCTGGAGCCGGTCAGGATCGAACTGCTGGCTGTGGGTAGAGTTAGCCTGAAATACTGCAATTCTAACTACTGTGCCACCACGGTGATAGATAAGAGAGAAATGAAATGAGAGAGGGGGGGAGGGAGGGAAGGAGGGAGAGAGAGAGAGAGAGAGATGGACAAATAGACATAGAAATTAATAAAGGAGAATATTTCTAGCTCAGGGTTAAAATAGGGATCCCTGGTGCTCTCTAAGCTTGGTTGTTTTCTTGCAGACACTTCATGACTCAAACTAGGTAACATCCTCAGTGCATAGAAATTTATTAAAGGTGCTAACTTTATGTTAATTATGTTCCCACCATTTGGGGGATTTTTTCAGGAGCTGGAAAAAATGTGAGGAACACCAACTGCGAAGAATTGCCCAAAAGAATTATTCTGAGAAATTAGAAAAATATTATATTCTGGACTGGACTGGATTGGATTCAAGACATGTGTAATTCATCTATTGACTTATTTATTTATTTTTTAAAAAGCCATCTTTTCTCCTTGTCTGAAAACAACGCGTTCCTTTGCACCGTCGTTTACAGCGATTCCTTCTTGCTTGAATAATTCCAAGCCATTGACTGGAACTTCCGCACCACACACAACAATCAGAAAAATAAAAGCAATTAACTCTTTGGATTCTCTGTCCCAAAAAATAATAATCGCCGAAACCTTTTTTTTCCCTCCTCTTATTCACTGAATATTTTTCTTCCTGAAACTGGAGACGATGTGTTTGCCACCTGTAATCTCCTGTGCTAATTCTCAGCTTTTAAGGATAGCCATGAATAGTTAAAAGGGAATCCTTTGTCAACATAACAGCTCTTCAGAGGTTAGAACTATATTTTTAAAAATATGTGTGTGGGTGTGTGGGTACAATTAGAAGCAGCTATGTTAACTTGACTGACCTCAGGAAACAAAACAGGTTGGGCGATTGTGTGGGAATGGGCTAGACTCAGTTAGCTAGACTGAAATTGCAGAAAAATCCAGAATAAAAGAAAGGCAAAGTACTTCAGTAACATTGCTGGGGGGGGGGGAAACTGCACTCTAGGAGTTAAATTCAACAAAACAGCATTTTTACCTCACTCATGTCTGCCTCTCAACTTATCTTTCAACAAAATCTGCAGCCCTAATTGACCAGACCTGAGGATGGCCATTTTCTTTTCATATTTCCGCTTTTGTGCCTGTAAAATACGAGGGCAGGACCAGGCCGAATAGAGTAGGCAGCCTTTGTTAAAAACCTAGTCAGAAAATAATTTCAACTCAATTGCTACACAGTGAACGTCTGGCTGACAAAAACTGATAGAACTAGCAGAGATGGCTAAATTGACTGCTTGAATCAAAGAAAAGAACACACGTCTAACTTTGTTCCTACTTGGAAACCACTTCTGGACTATGTACTTGAGATGGAGGGGAGAAAATGAAATTTGGATTTCGGGGTTTGCTGATGAGATAGGTTTGTCATTATAAAAAAATGGCTAGTACATAGGACTAGATAAAGGTAAAAAGTTGAGGCTGTCGTGTTATCTTATTCTACTATGCTGAAAAAGAATTGAAAGCCAATGCTTTTCTTTGTTTTTTTCCCTTTTACCATACACCTTCTCCTCTTTCCTACCCTTTCCCCGCATTATTTGTGCTATGTCCTGGATGGAAGGGAGGGAGGTGCCAATGATCTTTTCTGCTGTCCTCACCACTATCTGCGCTGCCTTCCTGTCTGAAGCAGAGATGCTTCCAAACCAGACTGTGATGCTGTGTGACAGGATGCTCTCAATCATCCCCCTGTAGAAAGTGGTATGGACAGCGGAAGGAAGATGTGCTTTCCTCATGTGATGCAGAAAATACAGGCGCTGCTGTGCCCGCTTCACCAGTGTCTCGCTGTTGACCAAGCCAGTCTACTTGTTAACTGCACACCCAGGAATTTGATGCTGATAACCATCTCCACAGGTGAATCATTGATGCACAGAGGAATGTGGCTGTGCCTGCCTTTTCTGAAATCGACAAATGCCTCTCCCCACATTGATTAGGAGAGGAATTTACTCAAGGCCATGGAGATAACAAGGAATGACACATACATCCTAAACCTAATGAGTCTATGTGAATACACACTTGCCTGGGCAGTCTCAGAAGGGGAGCCAAAATACAGTCCTAGTTCGTTAAACATCCAAGCAACATTGTCAGCCAGTCCAATGGTCAGAGTTTCCAGATTTCCAAGCAGAAGTCATAGAACAAGAGATCAGCAACAACACACACAACACTCCAAGAAATCAGTGTTTGTTCCCGACAAATACCTCTCCCCACAGCGTCTCCAAGTGTGCCTTGTGGAGAGGGGAAGGACGCTCTCCTCCCGAGTAGTTGAGCCTGCTTGTGTTGTTCCCTCCTCCTTGCCACTCTCCATGCTCTAGGATCAGGAGGGAGTGGCCCTTACTCATCGCCTGAACTCTCTCTCTCCTGTTCCTCCTGTCTCCTGAAGGGCCCTGGCCTGCCTCGGCCTGCTCTTCCCCACATTCCTCTGAAGCCACAGACACCCCTCCCTTGACCTCCATAGGGTCCCGTTCCAGCTCATTTTCCTCCGCAGATTCAGGCTCCGACGGAGGCATGACAGGAACAATGCTTCCTTGTCCAGAACAGTATTTCTCAACTTTTGACAGTACTTTGACCTCTCTGCTTTTGTCAGTCTGCAAAGCTTGCAAATGATTTTGGCCCACAGAGGCCTTTCATTAAAAAAAAAAATCCAAATCAGTTTGTTGATGAAGATACTCAGTCATCCACGTGGGGTGATATGGAAGCTGAGTCATAGAAGCAACTGACTTCTTTTCTTGTTAGTTCAAAACATTTCACTGCTTAGCCAAGTAGCTTCTTTGCTCTAAGCCAGTTGGTTCAGAGGACCTCATAGATGTCCTCCAGGGAAGTTTCATTTCTTACCTCCTCTGGATAGGGTTCGAAATCCTTCTCAAAGTGAGTTGTTAAGTGTGACCTCATTGGTAAACCTCTGAAGTGGTCCAGTGGAAAACCCTTCCCTCGACAGAAGAATCTCAGGACTGGAAGGGAATTTGGGGGGTCTTCTAGTCCAGAGGTTCGCAACCTTTTGGGCATCAGGGACCGGTTCCATGGAGAGAGATTTTTCCATGGATTGGAGGGGGAGTGGTTTTGTGTGTTGCCTACATCCTGTGGATGGGGCTTTGTTTACGCAGCATGCCGTGGCCCAGTGCCGGTCCACGGTCGGGGACCCCTGTTCTAGTCCAATTCCCTGACCATGTGTGCCTGGCTGAGGAATTCTGGGAGTTGAAGTCCACAAGTCATAAAAGGGCCAAGTTCAAAGACCCCTGTCTTAAATCTAACAAACAAAATGGAGGCTGGCTGAGGAATTCTGGGAGTTGAAGCCCACAAGTCATAAAAGGGCCAAGTTTGAAGACCCCTGGGCTAAACTAAGATTGCAGTTGTTTCCTTCCTTTCCTTCAATTCAGAGTCCCATGATCCAGGGTTGAGGAAAGGACAATGGCCATTTTAGAAAACGTTTCATTTCTCTTGAAACTGGCCATTTTAACTGCTGAGAGGATTTTGTATATACATTTTCTCTTTGGAATACTCTTGATAGAGCCATTTTCAGCCAAGTTTAGTTTGAATCATAGTTTCAACTCCTGACATTTTAACTGTTTATGTTTTATGTTTTCATTGTTGGTCACCTTGAGGCAGATTATAAATTGCACAAATAAATAAAATATAAAGCCAATAACTGTACATAAGGGTTTTGGGGGAAGGGCAAAATTCAACTTCTTCAAAGGTTATTTTAAAAGGAACACTGACAACAATTTAGGGATTTGTTCCTGTTGCCTGGGCGATACCATAAAAAGGGCTCTGGAAAATGGCACTTTTTATTATCCTTTTTTTTTTAATTGGGATGAGCCAAGGATCTGCCTTCAGATTTAAAAGGTCACAAAGAACATATACCGCCATCTTGTAATTAAATGGCAGAGTCTTATACCATCAACTTTTCTGACTATGACAGGGGTCTTCAAACTTGGTCCTTTTATGACTTGTGGACTTCAACTCCCAGAATTCCTCAGCCAGGCATGCCTGGCTGAGGAATTCTGGGAGTTGAAGTCCACAAGTCATAAAAGGGCCAAGTTTGAAGACCCCTGTCTTAAATCTAACAAACAAAATGGAGGCTGGCTGAGGAATTCTGGGAGTTGAAATCCACAAGTCATAAAAGGGCCAAGTTTGAAGACCCCTGGTTTAACCTCAGGCAGGGGCCTAGAACAACTCCCCAGAGCCACTGCACCATGGCCAATATGGAACGGAATGGAACAGAACAGAACAGAATAGAATAGAAGTGGGAAGGGACCTTGGAGGTCTTCTAGTCCAACCCCCTGCTCAGGCAGGAAACCCTGTACCATTTCAGACAAACAACTGGAGCATTCACAACTTCTGGAGGAATCCTGTTCCACAGTATTCTTGAGTGGATATTTTTTAGGATGGGCTTTTGGGGGATGGAAGAGAGGAAAATTGAAAGAAAAACCCCCAATGCAATGAGAATGTCGGGCCAAGCAGGAGATCTATCTCCTTTCACTTCAACCTCTCTAGAGCAAACACTCAAAGCTGTCAACTCTATAGAAAGAGCGCATAAGACACCCAAAATGGATTACGAGAACTCCATGTAGCAAAAAATAATATTACACCTCTGGCTTCCATCTAAAAGGAGGGGCAAAAAAACCCACCCCTTCCCTCTTGGGATCAGGCAGTTCTTCCTATCTCCAAAAGTCAGACAAAACATAACCTTGAAATGAAAAAGGGGAAAAGGGGCCAGAGAAGCAGATGTCATGAAGAAAGAAAAATGAAGCCGGAGGGCTTCAGAGTCTGCATTTACTTTGCAGCTCATATTTATTGCACTAACCGTGCTGACATGGCATCATTTTTCCGGATGTATCACTGTATTTCAATTTAGAGGTCCCGACATTCTTGGGAATTTGTAATTACACTATAAAGACATTGATGGATGCAGCTGGAGACCCAGATGCATTTTATAGCTTTTCAAAAAAAGCGGGGGTGGAAATAATAATTTGGGGGTGTATGTACATTCCTTAAAATAATATCTGATCTCAATCTTTTCCTCTCACACCAGCCTTCCTGAAAACCATGATGCTGCTCTGATGGCTTGCTGACATAGTCACATAAATTAAAGACCGTGCCTGCAAGATCCCAGATTAATGAATGCTGGTTTGTTCCTGCTATACTTCAGTGAGGCAAAAGAAAAGGACTCTTGCTAAGATGACCAATTGTCCTCCTTTAGGGAGGACAGTCCTCCTTTTGTAAGTTCTGTTTCTCTCTCGAAAAGTGTCCTCCTACATGTCCTCCTTTTCGATATTTGAAGACTAATCTGTAAATCTTCGTATTCGATTGATGCCAAGCCGATCCACTGCGCGTGATGTGACGTATTTGTATTTAACATGACGATTTGTCAAGGCTCGGTACAGTGTGGCGAGATGCAATTATGAGATGCATGCGCTTTGCACAGGAGAATTGTTTTGAGAGAGTGTGCCACACGCAAGAGTGCGCCACGCGCAAGTGGCTTTGTTTATTTCTTACCGAAACACGACACGGCACACACGCACGCATTAGACACACTTCTTTCTCAGTGAATATTCAATCATACACAGGTGAGCACAATAATTCACATTTTATTCATTCCTTATCTATCTAATAATTTCCAAATATGTATAATTTTATTTACAAGTTTATTTGCTTATGTTATTGTTTCAGTTTTAATAATTAATTTTATGTATTCATATTTTTTTCTTCAATTTATTTGTGTCCTCCTTCTCATTGTAAAAAAGTTGGTCACCTTACTTTTGCTCACTAAAAAAAAAAATGAGAATATGAGAACAGCGAAGAAGGAAAAAAAGAGAACTGGAAATTTTAAGCTCTCTGCTCCATAGTGGGCTTAACAACAGTGCTACGAACAATGATATGGGAGATGTTTCCTCCTGATCCTCATAGGAGGCAGCCAAACACCATAGGGAAAGCTCAAGCTTTCAACCAAATCCATATCTGGAGTTTTAAATATCCTAAAAAGAGGACTGAAGATCAGAGGATCTGAAGTCTCTTCTCCTGATAAGAAAGGTGCCACCAGAAATGGATTCCAACCATGGTTTGATGATGATCATGATGTCCAGCTCTTGGTGATTCTGTGGGCCAGGCCTCTCCCCATCTTCTGATCTTGCAAATACTTCTTTGAGTTGTTCTATGGTGTCTGGCTGGGGTCAGCTTTGATGGTGAACCATTGTTTAACATGTGAATGATAATCAGTGCTACGTAGAAGAAGACAGGACACATAACTTGGCTTCTTGAGGCTGCCGTTTCTGTCTTTGGCATCTCCTATGGAAGAATGAGCAGAGCTGGTGATGCTAAAGGCGTTGCTGAACATTAGTGGGGTCATTAAAATAGCCACATTTAGAAGCTCTTCCTCAAACAGTTTACATACCTATTTTCGGGCTAAAAAGAAAGCTAGGAGGAAAAAAACGAAAAACAGGGACGTGTTGTGCTTATACTGCCCCAGATAGAACAGGTTGCTTTCAGTTCAATCCAGGACAGATAGATAACTCAGAAGAACAAACAGAAAATATATTGCTTTATTCTGGGAATCCTAAACAATGACTTACAGTTACGTAGAGATGCGTCCAAAAGTATATTTAGCAATATGTGTTCGTTCCACAGGTAAATTGATATTGAATTTTCCCCTCTTCTTCTGCATAAGCATCACATGTTGGCATAGGACCTCCAAGCCGTGTGGCTAGGAGACATGAGGCTGGATGAACAAAGGCATTCCAAACTGGGCACGTAGCCAGTATGTCCTGAGAAGAACTCAGAGGCTCCTCCTACTATTGACCCATTAACATAAGATGACTGACTAGCTACTGCATTTCCCAGAATCCATCTCTTAAGGAAACAGCACTTAGCTCAATAAATGCCAGATATTCTAACATACTGATACATGCTCTCTAGCTAGGGTTACATAGAGCGCTACGATTCAGAACAGTGCTTATAAATGGTGCAAGGTACAAAGCAATACTTCCAAATTATTTCTGAAGCCTACAGAATCCTTGGGGACAGCTATAGTTTCAACAAGCTCAGGTCCAGTGTAATTATTTCACGATTCGATCAACTATTATTCATTTGTGTGTTTATTGATTCATTATGAGAAGATGATTGTTGAGGCCACCGGGATACATTTGGATCCTTTATTTACTTCTGATTATTTATTATTTCAATAAATAATCTAAATTTTCAACAAAGGACAAAAGTCACAAAATTGGAAAATCGTCACAGGAATTGAGCTAGCTTTGTTTGCTGAATGCTTACTCAAGGCGGCCTGTCCATTTTCCCAGGTTAACATGTCAGAAATGCATCCCCAACTGAAATCAAAGAATATATGTTGCTAAGTGAGAAACTTGTTAAGTGAGTTTTGTTCCACTTTACGACTTTGAAGAGCCGAGGTGGTGCAGCAGTTAGAGTGCAGTACTGCAGGCCACTTTAGCTGACTGTGTTCAGCAGGTCAGCGGTTCAAATCTCACCGGCTCAAAGTTGACTCGGCCTTCCATCCTTCCAAGGTAGGTAAAATGAGGACCCAGATTGTTGGGGGCAATGTAAATATATATATACATTGCTTACTGGTGTACACCGCTTAGAGAGTGCTTGCACTTAAAGCAGTATATAAGTCTCATAAATAAATAAATAAATAAATAAATAAATAAATAAATAAATTTTCCAGAGTAGATGGAAACTGATCAAGGAGAGAAGCAACCTGGAATTAAGGAGAAACTTCCTAACAGTGAGGACAATTAACCAGTGGAACAGCTTGCCACCAAAAGTTGTAGATGCTCCATCACTGGAGGTTTTTAAGAAAAAGTCACCTGTCTGGAATGGTGTAGGGTCTCCTACATGAGCAGGAGATTGGACTAGAAGACCTCCAAGATCCCTTCCAGCTCTATTCTGATTGATTGCAGCAAATCATACTTGGCTCCATCACCTTATATTTTTATAGGCCCTGAATGTTTAAAATATTACTTTTTTAAAGTAATATTTATCAGAGATACAAGCCCCACTTCTGAATGCTCGCTTATTTAACAGAGACTGAAATGTCACATGGAAGATTGTGCAATGAATGCATTAAAAGCTAATATGAAAGGCCTTTGGGCCAATGTATGTCTGGCTAAAAACCTTTTGGGCTGCCTGAATCCATTAAAAAGCCAGGAACAACAACAACAAAAAAAAAAAAACACTTAATAGAAAAATTAAGTGATCCTTTGCCACATCAGCTATGAACAGTAAAGAATAGCCTGTTTTACCTAGAAGCTATTAAAAAGCAGATTTTGCAGAGAAAGATTTAATGTATCCTTTATCATCACTGTTTACAGCATGGTTAAGGGGTTATTTAGGATCCGAAGGACCGGTACATGATTATATTTCCTACATCTCTGAATGCACTTTCATAATAATTAAAAAAAAAAAAACAATCTCCTGATAATTAAATCACCCTCAGTTCAGAGAAAAGTGGATTATGCCAATCTTGGGTCAAATGTCAAACCCAAGAAAAGCATACAAATAAGATACTGTACTTGGTGCCATTTGCTATGTTATGAAAATATATATATATAAGACCACACATTGTTCCTCGAAGCACGAAGCTGAAAACACCAGTCTGAAGATGACGAATGGGACTTCGTCGAAACGTCGCCAAGACACTTCCAATTTTATGCAGGAGAAAACCCGAATAACCAAAGACCTATACATACATATATTCTGAGGTTTTTGCGGGTGTTTGTATGTAGGTCTTTGGTTATTTGGGTTTTCTCCCGCGTAAAATTGAAGTGTCTTGGCGACATCTCGATAAAGTCCCATTCGTCATTTTCAGGCTGGTGTTTTCAGCTTCGTGCTCCTCGAAGCACGAAGCTGAAAACACCAGTCTGAAGATGACGAATGGGACTTCGTCGAAACGTCGCCAAGACACTTCCAATTTTACACGGGAGAAATATATATATTTGTACCAGTAGGGGGACCTTCCCTTTTTATTTCAGCAATCAATCAATCAACATCTTCAACATTTTCATCAACAATCTGGACAAGGGATAAATGGGGTGCTCATCAAAGTTGCAACGACGCCAAGCTGGCAGGAATAGCCAACACTCCAGAAGACAGGCTTAAGATACAGGAGGATCTGGACAGACCTGAACACTGGGCGCTATCTAACAAAATGAAATTCAATGGTGAAAAAAATAAGGTTCTGCATTTAGGCAAGAAAAACCAAATGTACAGCTATAGTATAGGGGGTACCTTGCTCAATAGTAGTAACTGTGAGAGGGATCTCGGAGTCCTAGTGGACAATCACCTAAATATGAGCCAGCTGTGTGCTGCAGCTGCCAAAAAAGCCAACACAGTGCTAGGCTGCATTAACAGAGGGACAGAATCAAGATCACATGAAGTATTAATACCACTTTACAATGCCTTGGTAAGGCCATACTTGGAATACTGCATCCACTTTTGGTCACCATGATGTAAAAAAGATGTTGAGACCCTAGAAAGAGTATAGAGAAGAGCAACAAAGATGATTAGAGGACTGGAGGCTGAAGCATATAAGGAACGGTTGCTGGAATTGGGTATGTCTAGTTTAATAAAGAGAAGGACGAGAGGGGACAGGATAGCAGTGTTCCAATATCTCAGGGGCTGCCACAAAGAAGAGGGAGTCAAGCTATTTTCCAAGGCGCCTGAAGGCAGGACAAGAAGCAATGGGTGGAAACTAACCAAAGAGAGAAGCAACCTAGAACTAAGGAGAAACTTCCTGACAGTTAGAACAATTAACCAGTGGAACAACCTGCTTCCAGAAGTGATGAATGCGCCAACACTGGAAGTTTTTAAGAAGAAACTGGACAGCCATTTGTCTGAAATGGTATAGGGTTTCCTGCCTGAGCAGGGGGTTGGACTAGATGACCTCCAAGGTCCCTTCCACCTTTATCATTATTATTATTATTAATGTATTATTACAGCCAAAGGCCAACACATAAATTAAACATTCAGATAAAACAAAACTAAACAGAACCAACACAAGAAGACATAGCAATATATTACAGTTAATGATGTAATCAATGGGTGACCAAGATCTGCCTAGTTTTACAGACAGAATTGCTGTAGGACAGTGGTGGTGAACCTATGGCATGCGTACCAGAGGTGGCACTCGGAGCCCTCTCTGTGGGCACGCACGCCATTGCCCCAGTCCTAGGCCTTCAGCTGGGTTTTATAAAACCTTTTCACTTTAGGTCTTCACCACCGTGTGCAAAAACAAAAAAGTTTCAATCAGTCAATTTCAACTTCTTGTGGGAAAAAAAAGATCTCGCAAAGTTGGAATTGATTGATTGAACTTTTTAGTCCCACCCAGTCTGCCATTATCACTGCAGCCACGCCCACCAAATTGACCACACCTACCCAATTGGCCATGCCCATCCAGCACCTGACGATACATTATGTGGGTTTTGGGTTGCAGTTTGGGCACTCGGTCTCTAAAAGGTTCCCCATCACTGCTGTAGGAGAAGGACAGGGAGAGTCAAGAGAGGAATCAGCCTGAAACCATTACGTTCCCACAAATGATCTAAATCCATTTCCTCTTGAATTTCATTGACTCTTATCTAGCACCAACTTAGTGTGGACCATTAGTTGTCTAGATTCTTGTGTATAGACATGTGCTCAATGTTACTGGAACTTAACATGTGATTCTTCACGCCTGACAATTGCCGAACGTAACATTAAGGTCAGCAGTAGCAGAACAGGGGGGGAAAAAACATCTGACACGAATTGGAAATATGAAGTTTTAGGCAAACCCAACTTTAGCAAAAAAAAAAAAAAAAAAATAGAAATTGTCATTAGTGTGGGAGATGAAAATATAGCTCCCTCCTCATGTAATAAGATGAGGCTGGAACAAGCTTCAGATAGTAATTGAAAGCTTTAACTTGAACTTTATGTTGTTGCACAATATGGACGTATTATTTGTAATCTGCTGAGCTTTGTGCAATATAAAATTCAGATGTACATGGGTGTATGTGGAAACTATTAGTCCGCACAAAAGAACAAGGAAACTGCTTTTGCAAAATAATGATTATGGGTGTGGGTGGTTGTTAGAAGGAAAGTATAAAAATGTTAGTTTAAGTCCAGCTCGGGGCCATCGGCCTATAGCTGTCCTTCGGGATTTATTTGCTATGCCAGTGGACCTCATTGCAATGGGTTGTTAATGTAAGTGATGTTGTGTTATTATGCTATCTTTCAAATTATTAGCAAAACAAACCTCTGAATCTGAAAGTAAGAATTCTTGTTTTGTGTTGCTGTCTTTTGTCCCTTTCACTGGTTTTTTTTAGCTTAAGGGTAACAATCATAAGATAACAGTTTAAGCATAATAGGCCAATGACCACTAATGGCGATTTACAAACAAGAACCACAGACAGGAAGAACTGAACATACTACGCGAGTCAGAACACAAGTACTCCTCTCGACTTACGATCACAAGTGAGTCCAACGTTTCTGTTGCTAAGCGAGACATTTGTTTAGTGAGTTTGCCCCATTTTACAACCCTTTCTTGCCACAGTTGTTAAGTAACTGCATTTGTGAAGTTAGTAACCGGGTTGTTAAGTGAATTTGGCTTCCCCATGGACTTTTCCTTCTCAGAAAGTCACAAAAGGGGATCACTTGATCCCGGGACACTACGACCGTCATAAATGTGAGACAGTTGCCATCCAAATGTAAATCACATGACCCCGGGGATGCTGCAACTGTCAGAAGTGTGAAAAAACGGTCATAAGTCGCTGTTGTAACTTTGAACGGTAACTAAATGAACAATGTTGCAAGTATAATAATATAATAAGTATAATAATCTGTATAACCAGTGGTGGGATTCAAATATGTGAACAACCGGTTCTCTGCATGGATGCTACTTTCGGAAGTCCATTTTGGGCCTGGGCAATAAAAAATTAGCTACTGGTTCTGCCAAAGTGGTGCAAATTGCCTGAATCCTATGGAAGGAAGGAAGGAAGGAAGGAAGGAAGGAAGGAAGGAAGGAAGGAAGGAAGGAAGGAAGGAAGGAAGGAAGGAGTGGTGGGATTCAAATATGTGAACAACCAGTTCTCTGCGTGGATGCCACTTCCGGAAGTCCGTTCTGGGTCTGGACAACAAAAAATTAGCTACTGGGTTCTGCCAAAGTGGTGCGAACTGGCTGAATCCCACCATAGCGTATAACCAATGATGGTACCAATGCAATATGTTGTATTATTATGATCTTCCATCATCACTTTCATTGTTTAATCACATCTCTTTCTCTTTTCTTGGTGATAATACTGGGAGATCCCACTAGGACGTATTGAGGTTGCCTTTCTTGAGATCATAGACAAGTTGGCTCAATCTCTAATCCTAGGATTGGATCAATCCTAAATTCTTCTCATTGTCTTCTGAATGACATGGGCATGGAGAAGCAGCTGTGATCTGCCCTATTAAGGTCTCAGAATAAGCAATAAAATGGAAACACGTGAGCTATTTGTCTCCACAATTCTGGCTTTTAAACAAAACAAAAACAAAAAACAAATGCCAAGTTTTGGTTTGCAAGGCAACCCACTGCATTTTGATTAAAAGAAATCCCTTAACAATTGTATTCTGCCTTTATAGATGAGGCCATAATGAGCAAATGTTTACTTACATTCCAGGGTGTACATAAAGGCATGCCTGCACACACATACCCTTGCTTCTCTGGTGTTTAAAACATTATTAAGCAACATTTGTTGGGAAGCAGAAGCCGAATATATTAGCATCCCCCAGATACATCAGGATCACTAAGAGAGATCATTCAATTTAGATCACATTACCCTGCGTGGAGTTGTTCATGAGCAACGTTCTCAAATGTTGCTTTAGGGAGTCTTCAAAAACTCCAGGAAATATTTTGCACCAACTCAAGGATAACCAAGACAGAACGTTACAAAGTCAAAGAGCTGAGTGACTGCAGGTCATTTCAACCCTGACACAAAAGAAAGGGAGGTCTAGGCACAAGCTGGAGAGAGAAAAAAGCGAAAAAAATATAGATTTTGTTTCTGCGTAACGTAAACCACTAACCTTTCATATAAAGCTTGAATTTTGTTTCTGCTGTTGTACAGCTGGTAACAAAAGAAAGGTATACCTTCACAGGTAGTCACCGATGGAGCAGGACCACTATACCACCTCTGAAATAATGGTTTAGCCTATCCAAAAAGGGAAATCTGAAACTCTGGGTAAATGTACATACTGCTTTCGAATTGTGGTGCTGGAGAAGGCTCTTGAATGTCCCCTGGACTGCAAGGAGGTCCAGTCGGTTGATCCTGAAGGAAGTCAACCCTGACTGTCCTTTGGAAGGACAGAGACCAAAGCTGAAGCTCAAATATTTTGGCTACCAAATGAGGACTCAATGGAGAAGACCCCAATGATGGGAAAGAAGGAAGGCCAAAGGAGAAGGGGACAGCAGAGGAGGAGATGATTAGATGGTGTCCTTGACGCAATGAACATGAATTTGGGCAAACTCCAGGAGACAGTGGAAGTCAAGGGGAGGCCTGGCATGCTGTGGTCCATGGGGTTGTGAAGAGTCAGACATGGCCCAGCAACTGAACCACAACCGTGTATGGCTGAGACAGGTGGACCACAAGGAAGGCTGAGCGCCGAAGAATGGATGCTTTCGAATTGCGATGCTGGAGAAGACTCTTCAGAGTCCCCTGGACTGCAAGGCGGTCAAGACGATCAATCCTAAAGGAAGTCAACCCGGACCATTCTTTGGAAGGACGGAGACCGAAGCTGAAGCTCAAATACTTTGGCCACCAGATGAGAAGAGAGGACTCAAGGGAGAAGACCCCGATGTTGAGAAAGATGGAAGGCCAAAGGAGAAGGAGATGGCAGAGGAGGAGATGGTTAGACCAGTGGTTCTCAACCTGTGGGTCGGGACCCCATTTGGGGTCGAATGACCATTTCACGGGGGTCGCCAAACCATGCTGTCCGCCATTTTTTTCTTTTTTCCCTAGCTGTCCTATTCCCTCTTATTGGTGGCCACACCCACTTGGGGGTCACCACAACATGGGGAACTATATTATGGGGTCACGGCATTAGAAAGGTTGAGAATCACTGGGTTAGACGGTGTCCTTGACGCAATGAACATGAATTTGGGCAAACTCCGGGAGACAGTGGAGGATGGGAGGGCCTGCCGTGCTGTGGTTCATGAGAGTCACGAAGAATCAAGCAGGACTTAGTGACTGAACAACAAACATCCGTACACAATATAATAATTTAGAAAGAGTCAGAAAAAAAAGCCTTTATCATTTCTTTAAAGCACTTATGTTCAATCAAACGTGGTCTTCAAAAAAATGTGGTCTTCATTTCAGCAGCTTTGAAAGCTATATTTAACTGAAGACCAGATTCAACAGAAATTGATCTGTACAATCAGGGACATTTTTATAAAAGACTGGATACCTCCGATGGATTTGAAAATAAGAGGACTGAATTGGGGGTCTCTGGCTTTGCTGATTAAAAAGGGTTGAATAAAGTGAAAAGAGAAACATGTTGTCACTTTAAAGAGAGGAAAGATGATGGATTCGTTTGTAACTGCTGTGAAGAAGATTGTAAGTTGCTTCTTTAGTTATCTTTTCTTTTTCTTTTTTTCCTTTTTTCTCCCTGTCTTGTCTACTATTCTTTTATCTTTTATCTCTATTTTTTCTTAATTTCACTCTACCTAATTTCATGTTTATCTTTCACTTATGTGCAAATCTTTAATACAAGCTATTTTGAAAACCCTTGTAGCCGACGGAATCAAGCAATACATATAAAAATACAAAGAGATAGGTGGAAATATACTATGTGTACAAAATAAAAAAAGCAGATTTTGAAGGGATAGCTACGGAGCAAAGAGGTGCTCTGCTCACTATGCCATTTTTCAAAATTAAATATTTCTACCCTCACTTTACTGTCCTCCCACCTTGCGACATGACAAATGTCTTTGGTGTTCTGGACAAGGAGAAGCACCGGATGGCCTCCTTTGTGGAGAAATGATGGCCACATTCAGAAAAGGCAACTATCAACATCATATTACATTCAAAATAGCTTTCACCTTGAAACTTTCATTCTTGAGGGTACACCGGGGTACACCAGAACAAAATTGAATTAAAAGATGGAGGAAGGAGACCATCAAACAAGGAATAACATTAAAGAAGGATATGGCTGAAGGATCTGACCTACCTTACGCCACCTGGAGGACCCTGAATAGGTGATAAAAGTTGGAGAGCCTAAATGTAAAACCAATATGCTCAAGTGGAGGCTCTGTGGATAACAACACGCTGTGTGAATGTGGAGAGACACAGAGCCTGGCCCGTCTGCTGGTATGTTGGCTATTACCAGATAGTGACTTATTTTTGGCCAACGACAAAGCCAAGAAGATGGCTTCATTCTGGCAGGAGCAGGAGCAATAGGAAGGGGAAGGAGGAAGAGGAGGAGGAGGAGGAGGAGGAGGAGGAGGAGGAGGAGGAGGAGAGGAGGAGGAGGGAGAGGAGGGGGAGGAGGAGGAGAGGAGGAGGAGGAGGGGGGAGGAGGAGGAGGACTGTGGGGTCCTTGGTGCTCTCTGAGTTGGATTGTTGTCTTACAGACATTTCATGTCCCAACTAGGGAACATCCTCTGGGAAGGAAGGAAGGAAGGAAGGAAGGAAGGAAGGAAGGAAGGAAGGAAGGAAGGAAGGAAGGAAGGAAGGGGAGGAAGAGGAAGAAGGAGGAGGAGGAGGAAGAGGAGGAGGAGGAGGAGGAGGAGGAGGAGGAGGAGAAGAAGAAGAAGAAGAAGAAGAAGAAGAAGAAGAAGAAGAAGAAGAAGAAGAAGAAGAAGAAGAAGAAGAAGAAGAAGAAGAAGAAGAATAAGAAGAAGAAGAAGAAGAAGAAGAAGAAGAAGAAGAAGAAGAAGAAGAAGACGAAGAAGAAGAAGAAGAAGAAGAAGAAGAAGAAGAAGAAGAAGAAGAAGAAGAAGAAGAAGAAGAAGAAGAAGAAGAAGAAGATAATCTCAAACTGCAGTCAATACTGGAATCAGAGGATGGCGTTTTCTACACTTGAGTTCCTGGAACAAAAACGGGCTACAGACCCTCCAATGTAAATAAATAACATTTCTCACCTGAAGAAGTGCCTCAGATTTCAGCTAGCGCTTTCCAAAACACCTGAACAAATTAATCCCTCAAGAATCTACCAATTGAAACGCAAAGGTGAAGGAAAGGCCAATTAATTAAGTGGGATTTTGTAGGCCTCCCTGTTCAGATTCTCAGCTTGGACGGATAAGGCTTCCGCTGATAAGATTTCAAAAAAAATGTTTAAAGCAACCGAAGAAGCATTTTTAATCTCATAACGGGATCTGTTCTTTGCCGTTTGTAAGCATCTATTAAACCTACCAAACGTATCCAAATGGAAGTTATTTGGATATGTTTGCCTTTTAAATGAGTCTATAAATACTCTGCATTTATGTACCATTTTGGTTCCTGTGATAATGGCTGGAGTGAAAGGCCAAAGCGTTTACAGTCCATCAGAGGAGGAGAGAAGGACGAGGGGCCCTTTTAGCAGAGTAAAATGTAGAGTATTATGCGGCAAGGCAGAAGCTATTAGCCAGATCAATATTTGTCCTAGTACCTTAATAAATCATTATATCAAACAGCAGCTGCGGGATGAAGGGGGGGGGGGAAACCTTATTCTACAAAAGGAGGACGTTTCCCATTTATAAAGAAAATAGCATTTACATTCCAAAAACCTAACTTGGTTATCTAAAAGGAAAAACACAAAATGCATGTCAAACAAGCATTTGGAATCCCTAGCAAAAGACAAGAAAAGACAAAAACGTCGGCGCTTTTCTATTTAAGACCCTTATAAATATTTGAGATCTGATTTCAATTAGGGAGCTTAAGATTTGGGGGTGGGGGGATGGTGAGATTCCAGGTAATTTTGTATTTGCATTTGTGTTTATTTATTTATTTTGAGATTCAACAGCCCCAAGGTTCAGTTGGAACTGATTCGCGAGTCCATACGCGATTCAGCCGTGGGACGCAATATAAAAATATAACTATAAAAACATAAAATATCAATATAAAAAGGTCTACAGGGGTGCAGCTGTTTCACTGTTTGTTTTTATTAATGAGACTGGGATGAAAAAAGGCAAAGATGCTATTTTCCTTAAAAGAAAACAGCCTCAGCTATTCTGTAATGTTTTTAAACAATCCTGCACAACTCCCTTCATGGAGGGGTAAAAAACGGCTTAAGCTGCCTTCAAATAACCTAGCAAAGTGTATATACAGGTTGTCCTCCACTTACGAAACCACAACTGACCCCCAACATTTCAGTGGCTAAGTGGGACAAGTGAATTTTGCCCCATTTTACGACCGTTCTTGCCGCAATTGTTCAACAAATCACTGCAGTTCTTAAGTTAGTGACAGGGTATTTAACAGACTCAAAGCTTCGTTATAAGACCACCTTTTAAAAATATGATTAATTGTTATGTAATAATAGTAATAGTAGTAAAGTTGGAAGGGACCTTGGAGGTCATCTGGTCCAACCCCCTGCTCAGGCAGGAAACCCTACACCATTTCGGACAAATGGTTGTCCAGTCTCTTCTTAAAAACTTCCAGTGTTGGAGCATTTACTGCTTCTGGAGGCAGGTTGTTTCACTGGTTAATTGTTCTCACTGTCAGGAAGTTTCTCCTTAGTTCTAGGTTGCTTCTCTCCTTGATTAGTTTCCACCCGTTGCTTCTTGTCCTGCCTTCAGGTGCTTTGGAAAATAGCTTAATTCCCTCTTCTTTATGGCAGCCCCTGAGATATTGGAATACTGCTATCTTGTCCCCCCTTGTCCTTCTCTTCGTTAAACTAGACATACCCAATTCTCGCAACCGTTCCTTATATGTTTTAGCCTCCAGTCCCCTAATCATCTTTGTTGCTCTTCTCTGTACTCTTTCTAGAGTCTCAACATCTTTTTTACATCGTAGTGACCAAAACTGGATGCAGTATTCCAAGTGTGGCCTTACCAAGGCATTGAAGAGTGGTATTAATGTATTGTGCTTTTAAATTATTTTTTCATCTCGTTTGCTCTAAGACTCGAGACAAACAGTCCCATAGGAGTTTCCATTGCCCAACAGTCCCTGGGTTATTATATCTTATTTTTGTTCAGTTATAGCAGCACCTGGGCCAAATACAGGCCAAAGTCCTCCACTTACGATGACAGTGGAGCCCAAAATTTATGTTGCTCAGTGAAACATTTGTTAAGTGAGTTTTGCCCCATTTTATGACATTTCTTGCCACAATTATTAAGTGGATCACTGCAGCAGTTAAGTTAGTAACATGGTTGAATCTGGCTTTCCCCCCACTGATTTTGCTTGTCATAAAGTCGCCAAAGGGGATGACTTGATCCTAGGACACTGCAACCGTCATAAATACATGCCAGTTGCCACGCCTCACGTGACTCTGGGGAGGGTGGAAAGGTCGTAAGTGTGCAAAACGGTCCTAAGGCACTTTTTTCAGTGCCGTTGTAACTTTGAACGGTCAAAGTTGGAACTGTCACTAAATGAATCGTTGTAAGTCAAGGACAGCCTGTATCTCCTGCATATAAAGTTCACAAGGATGTGAAGAAATGCTCTATTTAATTCTAATCAACGTACAGCCAGCACTTAGATCCACTCAGGCAATCAATAAATTCGACCCTCGGCTTTCTTATTCCTTCGAACAAATGTGCCGAAACAAATTGTAACAGGATGTGGAAACAGAAGACGCAGAACAGCACCAAATGTTCTAATAGGTGGATGCAGAAGAAGCAATCAAACTCATTAACTCATCTTAATGTCAGAGGAGCCATCGCAACTCCCAGCTTCCCCTTCCGCTGGGTCCCTCCACGAAGGTTTGAGATTCTGCAACGCGAAAAAAACCCATCAAATTTCCAAATCACCTTCAAATCTCTTTGAAGCCATTTATAGACTCAGGACTCAGAGGATTTGACTCAATTCAACCTTCTGATCCAATCGTGTATTTGCATATAATAAATATACCGGCATTTGCTAGCAAAATTACAACTGGTTTGATGGAGAACCCTTCCCTATGGAATCTCCTCTGGAAAAACGCAGCCCCTTCCATATGGATTCCAAACGCTTAATGGCTGCTTATCCTACCTACTCGTGGTTTGTAATCACTCACTGGTGCCTTAGAAACAGACAGAAAACCACATTTGTACGTGTTATGGTATAACGGCTCCAGGATGAACTCATAACGCTTACTCTCGGCAGCCGTTCCTGCACATAAGAGAGTTGGGCAGAGATGTATCTTGATGCCAACGGTAGAAGACAGTCAGAACTGACTCAACTCAACTGATTACAACTATATTGATAGTAACATAATTTTCCAATTCTGTCCGTGTTTTTCCTTCCCCCCCTCTTATATTGGAGGGGACGACAATTTGAATCTTCTTCTAATCCTTTCCTACTCTCTTAAGTTTGGTGCAGGTGTCTTCTGCAGTTGATTTTCTCCTAGCCATTTCCAGATATCTTTTCTTCAAGGTCATCTCCACGGTTCTCTGTTTAATCGGTACATAAACTCGTTAGCGGAGGAACTTCCAGATTTAAACTTTGATCCCCACAGAATTGCAGATGGGGATGTTCTGCTATTACGTTATGCAGACGGTCCAGACGTTGTTTGCAGAACTCCCACAAAACCAGGATCCATGAACACCAGCTGGCAGTCAAACGCCACGACCCCAAATCCTTCATCTCTACCCACACCGACACTAAACAGCACCAGTTCGATTGGAGCAACACAAAAACCATTGGCCACACTGCCACCCACCATGCTTGTGAGTTCATCAAATGTTATCTATAAATTTCAAGATAATTTGAAAACAGCGTCCGAATTCAAAATATTTCACAGGCTATTAATGTACAGCCTGCTAAAAACGAGGGGGGGGGATTTTCAATCATGGCTTCTCTTCATGGTGGACAACTTTGACATCACCCCAAACAGCCCCAGGCTGGCAAACACAAATTGGTTCTCAGCTTACGACCAAAAACTGAGCCCAACATTTCTGTTGTTAAGTGAGACATTTGTTAAGTGGGTTTGGCCCCATTTTTTGCCACGGTTGTTAAGTGAATCACTTCAGTAGTTTAGTCAGACAGTCGTTAAGCAAATCGGGCTTCCCCCATGGACTTTGCTTGTCCAAAGTTCGCAAAAGGGGATCACGTGAGTCCGGGAGATGCAACAGTCATAAGTACATGTCAGTTGTCAAGCTTCTAAATTTTGATCACATGACCGCGGGGATGCTGCAATGGTCGTAAGTGTGAAAAATGGTCATAAGTCGCTTTTTTCGGTGCCGTGGTAACTTTGAGCAGTTACTAAATGAATTGTCGTAACTTGAAGACTACTTGTGCACAGATCCTGGAAATATTTTTGAATCTTCTTATCCCAATCCATTTTGCGAATGAATACAAATTTGTAGCCACTACTTATGTCTACGTTCTTCTCCAGTCGTCCAAAAACGTGGCAGGATTTTCTACCAAGCTGGAAGTGGATGATTTATTTTATTTTATTTTTACACTTTAATTTCTTGTATATTTCTGTAGGTATGTAGCACAACAAATCGCCACTAACAAGTTTTCAGCCAGGGACGATCCGGCACACTTGAATATCGAAGCTATTTCAAAGGCGAGCCGAGATTAAGGGGCATTGCAAATTTATTTTGACTGAACATATGTAATGAGTTTAGAAAAACGGGGTGGCTATGGCAACAGTTTCTAGAGTCTTAACGCAGATGCATTGCGTGTTGTAAACAGCAGGGCAAACGAACAGCTAATACAAAGGCATTTTCACCTGCTTCTCCTGACAGAATGACAGTCTTGAGGAATTGCTTGCTTAAACTCAATCTACAAAACTAAGGATTTCAAAAAAAAAAAAAAAACCACACACACACACACACACAAAAAAAAAAAAAAATCAGGACTTCTTCTGCCAAGTCTTAGCAAGTGTCACTCCACAGCATCTTTCTAAGTACCGCCGAAGCATCCAAATGTAACCTGCAAATTAGATCGATGCCTCCTGAACTGCTAAGACATGGGGATGTGTGGCCTGTTGGGAGAACCGCCTTCCAATGACAGCTTGTTCTAAATGAGTAATTGCCAAAATCTTGCCCAAGGAACTTCAAAAAAAAAAAGAAAGAAAGAAAGAAAAAAGAAAGATTTGTGTTGGACTCTTGACAAGATCACCTGCAAGGGTACACAAAACATAGCTTTTTCCAGGCTACCGAGAACAGAGCAGCCTTAGCTTTTCGTATCTTTGAAAGAAGGCAAGGATCGGTAAATATATAACATGCAAGCGGCCCAGGTTCGAATCTCAGAAGGGGATGGCTAGCTGATGAGAGTCAAATAGCTCGAAGAGCTCCCATTAACTCTTCGTCAGCAAAAAATTTAAATTTACAGATAAATTTCCCTCCCTCACACAGCTGACAAAGTGATAAAGAGCCTGTGGCCTACAGGTCAACACAGCTGCCTAACGTGCAAGCAGCCCAGGTTCAAATCTCAGAAGGGTATGTTTGGCTGATGAGAGCTAATTAGCTCAAAATAGCTATTCCAGTCTCCCTTAATTCTTTGTTAGCAATCCAAAAAAAAAATTTAAAATATAAATGATGTCGCAATAGCAACTGCTGCCTATGGATGGCTCTAGATTGAGCTGATACAGGCAAAAGATTTTTTTTCTCCCATATTTGGGCCAACAGGGTGCATCAAAAAACACTCAAGGTAATTCGCCTCTCCTGTCTTTTCCCTCCCTCACACAGCTGTCAAAGTGAGAAAGAGCCTGTGGCCTAGAGGTCAACACAGCTGCCTAACGTGCAAGCAGCCCAGGTTCGAATCTCAGAAGGGTACGTCTGGCTGATGAGAGCTAATTAGCTCGAAATAGCTATTCCAGTCTCTCTTAATTCTTTGCTAGCAATCCAAACACACACACACACACACACACACACACATATACACATACACATACATATACATTATAACCAGTAGGTACTCTATTCTCTGTCCTTGATTAAAGGAAGCCATCAATGCTTCCTCTAAAGAGGCCACTAATAAAATCTCCATTGAAAAATTTCCCTTAGCTTTGTGCAGTTATAAGTCAGGCTCAAATATTCCATTCTGGTTGAGAAAGGGGTGTCCTTGGTGCTCTCTGAATTGGTTTGTTTTCTTGCAGATGTTTCATTACTAGGTAACTAGGTAACATCATCAGTGTTAGAGGAAGGGAGGAGGAGGAGGAGGAGGAGGAGGAAGAAGAAGAAGAAGAGGAGGAGGAGGAGGAGGAGGAGGAGGAGGAGGAGGAGGAGGAGGAGGAGGAGGAGGATGACGACAACTGTAGGGTCCTCGGTGCTCTCTGAACTTGGTTGTTTTCTTGCAGATGTTTCGTTACCCAGCTAGGTAACATCATCAGTGCTAGAAGGGAGGGGGGATTGCAGAGAGGAGGAGGAGGACTGTGGGGTTGTTAATGGTCTCTGAGCTGGGTTGCTTTCCTCAGATATATCATTACCCAACTAGATAACATCTTCAGTGCTACAAGGGAGGGAAGATGAGAGAGTCAAGCTATTCCCCAAAGCGCCTGAAGGCCAGACAAGAAGCAACGGATGGAAACTGATCAAGGACAGAAGCAACCCGGAACTAAGGAGAAACTTCCTGACAGTGAGGACAATTAATCAGTGGAACAATCTGCCTCCAGAAGTTGTGAGTACTCCAACAGTGGAAGTTTTTAAGAAGAGACTGGACAGCCATTTGTCTGAAATGGTATAGGGTCTCCTGCCTGAGCAGGGGGTTGGACTAGATGACCTCCAAGGTCCCTTCCAACTCTGGTGTTGATGTTGTTGTTACATTCTATGGCTCAAGCCAGAACGTTCCTTCAAAAAACCGAGTAGGTTGGACATCAGCTAAAATTGGTCCAAAATGCTGGATCAACAGATGGCTTGTTCAGAAGGAGGCGCCCATCACCTCCTGCAGAGACATTGGCACCACCAATGAAGTCTTAATCACCTCCTGAATCCAATCCTGTCTACGTTCAGCTGGACAAATCCTCCAGTCTGGGTATAAATCCAGTTGAGTCATTTTGGAGAAGCTGATCTGCATCTTCCTATGCTCAGTAAAAATCCTGGCAGGCTGGATGCTCCAACCCTGGAAGTTGTTAAGAAGAGACTGGACAGCCATTTGTTTGAAATGGGATAGGGTTTCCTGCCTGAGCAGGGGGTTGGACTAGATGACCTCCAAGGTCCCTTCCAACTCTATTATTATTATATATTGTTGTTGTTGTTAATTGCGAAGTCCTGTCCGACCCATCGCGACCCCATGGACAACGTTCCTCCAGGCCTTCCTGTCCTCTACCATCTTCTGGAGTCCATTGAAGCTCACACCTACTGCTTCAGGGAGTCCATCCATCCACCTCATTCTCTGTCGTCCCCTCCTTCTCTTGCCCTCCATATTTCCCAGCATCAGGCTCTTCTCCAGGGAGTCCTTCCTTCTTATTAGGTGGCCAAAGTATTTGAGTTTCAACTTCAGGATCTGGCCTTCTAAAGAGCAGTGGGGGTTGATCTCTTCTAGGACTGACCGGTTTGAATGTCTTGCAGTCCAAGCCCAATTATTATATATTACTGGCAGCCAAATCCATGTGAACCAAAATGGCTCCCGTTGAACAGGTAGAAGGAGAGCCAACAAGGGCGAACACGGGGGAGGAACAGGGAGCACTCTCTGAAAAGAAGAAGAAGAACCAAGCGAAGCGGCTCAAAATACAGCAATTGATCTTCGGGGTGAGAGCAATTTTTAACTTTCTGCCTCTGTCAAAGAACGTGAATCAGCCAAAATTGTGTTCCCGCTGGAGGCAGGCCGAGATGGAGAAGAACTACTACTACGCTGTTAATGGATTGGGGTCGGCCGAGCAGGGACAGGAGAAGACAGCTGCATACAAGACAGCAGCTGCCTTAAAGATCTGTCTTTAGAGATGGGCTCCAATGAGAGCTCATCGTGTATCAGATGATCGACAAAAGTGATTGGAAGGTGGCTTGATCGCAATCGACACGTTGCCATTAGACGTGCAGGCGCTCCTAGTAATTCACCACGCCACAGTCCCATAGCTCTTATATCCACAATCGAGGCCAGAATTCCCGTGGTTGTTAATAGCAAAAGCAATAGGATTTTAATACCAGTTTTCCAAGCCCCTCTAAGCATTTTACAGAGTCAGCCTATTGCCCCCCCCCCCCAAAACAATCTGGATCCTCCGTTTACTGACCTCGGAAGGATAGAACACTGAGTAAACTTTGAGCTGGCCAGGAGTTGAAATCCACAAGCTATAAAAAGGTCAGGTTTGAAGTATGCATTCATATTTCGTTGCATCTTCGTATCTCAATCTCATGCCTCTATGTACATTTCTTGTGGTTTTTACTAGCTTACTAGATTCTTTTTCTTTTTAAAAGCATAATTCTATTAGAGAGGAAAGAGTAGACCTATTCTCCAAAGCACCTGAAGGCGGGACAAGAAGCAAGGGATGGATTTTAATCAAGGAGAGAAGCAACCTGGAACTAAGGAAGAATTTCCTGACAGTGAGAACGATCAGTCAGTGGAACAATCAATCAGCTTGCCTTCAGAAGTTGTGGGTGCCCCATCATTGGAGGTTTTTAAGAAGAGACTGGACAACCACTTGTCTGAAATGGTTAGGGTTAGGATTACATCACCATGAACTCATAGATCAAAATGGACATCGCCAACAAACTCAGAATACTTGGGTATGGTTAGGAGGGCACTGACTTTTCTAGGCTGCCCTATCTATGTTTCCTGGGAAAATACATGGGAAAATCCCATTGGAGGAAAATTCCACTTAGGGTTAGGGTTAGGTCACCATGAACTCATAGAGCAAAATGGACATCGCCAACAAACCTGGACTGCTTGGGTATGGTTAGGAGGGCACTTTCTTTTCCAGCCTGCCTTATCTATGTTTCCTGGTAAAATACATGGGAAAATCCCATTGAAGGAAAATTCCACTTAGGGTTAGGGTTAGGTCACCATGAACTCAATACATGGAAAAATCCCATTGGAGGGTTAGGTCACCATGAACTCATAGGGCAAAATGGACATCGCCAAAAAATTCAGAGTGCTTGGGTATGTTAGGAGGGCACTTACTTTTACAGCCTACCTTATCTATGTTTCCTGGGAAAATACATGGGAAAATCCCATTGGAGGAAAATTCCACTTAGGGTTAGGGTTAGGTCACCATGAACGCATAGAGCAAAATGGACATCGCCAATAAATTCAGAGTGCTTGGGTATGGTTGGGAGGGCACTGACTTTTCTAGGCTGCTCTATCTATGATTCCTGGTAAAATTCATGGGAAAATCCCATTGGAGAAAAATATAGGGTCTCCTGCTTGTGCAGGGGGTTGGACCAGATGGCCTCCAAGGTCCCTTCCAGCTCTTTGATTCTATGTTCTATGGTTTGTTGTCCACAGAGGCTAGTCTCCTGCAATCTATATTAGTATCCAACATCTGATCTGGAAAGGGTTAATCAAAGGAACAAGAATCTGAGCATGAATCGCATTTATTAACAAGAAAGCAGAAGATAATTCAAGAGTTCCAGCAAGGAAATTTTAAATAAAGCAGCTCTATATACGCAATTTAAAGCTGAAAAATTCTTGCTGGTTCTTCCCACTTTTTCTACGCAGGGGACCCGTTCTGTGGGAAGAAAAAAAAAAGGAGCAGTTTTCATCTCTTCACTCTTTTGAGAACCGCTTACCGGCGTAAAAAAGTAACTACCCCATTTAGAATGACAAATAATGTAGCTTTTAAGCTTTTTGCAAAATTACTGGCTTTCAGACCTTCTCCTGTTTTTCAGAGACTAACGCCGTGACAATTTGGGTGCAGTTGCTTCTTTTCAAACATTCCAGCTAGCAAGACAAAAGCCCCCACTGTTCTCGTTCAGTTGCAAAATTGGGGGATGAACCATACAGCAGGAAACATCGGGCGAAAAAAGAGGGGAGAGGTCCCTGCGTTCTTACATTATTCTACCTTTCATTTCGGTCTGAATGCAAAAGCTGTTTCACATATTATTGTAGGCCTGGCCGAGGGATCAGCGCAACTCTGCCATCACATGCCTCAGTTTCCTCTGGCTTTCTACCATAAACATTCCAAAGGAAAGGACACCTCCCTTGCTTAAATAGAAGCTCTTTTCATGCACGAGAACAGTCAGGTGCCCCAAACTCAAAAGCAGTGGTTCTCCACCTGTGGGTCAGGACCCCATTTGGGGTCGAATGACCATTTCACGGGGGTCGCCAAACAATGCAGTCCACCATTTTCCCCCCTTTTCCTTAGCTGTGCTACTCCCTTTTATTCTATTGGCTTTTGAAAGGCAATAGAATAGACTCTTTTGAATAGAGTCTAATTCTATTGGCTTTCCAAAGCCAATAGGAATTGTCCAGGCTGTCTCTGCCCTGCTGAGCCCGCCAAAAGTCCCATTCTGCAAACGGTGCTGCACCAGTTGAGTAGTCCTCGACTTACGACTGGTTGAGTAGTCCTCGACTTACAACCGGTTGGGGGTTGCGGCATTAAAAAGGTTGAGAACCACTGCTCAAAAGGATGACATTTTAAATGTATATCCTCTTTCAGACGTCCACCGCACACATCTGAGCGTGCATTTACAGACCTCGGGACTATCAAAAGAAATAAACATAGCGCTTAAGCCATGCCATTGGCAGGGGTTTTGTTCCCAAAATAGGCTTGGGAAGCGGTCAAGTTGGACCTTCCTACCGCTGTGCTCCTTTCAACTGCCTCAAGGCAGGGGAAAGAATTTCGAAACAAAACAGGCTTCTGCTTTTCGTCATTTCTTTCACTGCTGGACTTTCAGAAATCTTTTTTGTGCAGAAGACCAGCACAATGGAGAGGTGGCCAAGGATCCAACTGTCCTCCTTACGCCTTGAGCACAGCGAGTCTGCAACTTCTACAAGAGAAGCAACTCAAAGAGATACAAACGGCCCGGACCCCAGGAATCCGTCTTCATGCAAGACTTAGTTAACTGCCGAGAAGCAAGATGTTGTGATGGCAATTCAGAGAAAGAAACGTTTTAAAGGGGATTAAACTCGTGGACAAGCAGAAATCTATCTACGCTGACTAACCTGAGGATGGATAAATGAGGCTTGCCAGGCCATAAAAATACATTTGTAGGAGACAAACTGCAAAACGGAGACCTGCTCCTGAATTCCCCAATAGCTTCTGATCATTAATGCCAATTGGAAGCTGGACCTTCATTCAGTTCTAGCTGAGCTTCTAGAGTAGAGTAGAGTAGAGTAGAGTAGAGTAGAGTAGAGTAGAGTAGAGTAGAGTAGAGTAGAGTAGAGTAGAATAAGAGTGGAGTGGAGTGGGGTGGAGTGGAGGAATGGAATAGAATAGAATAGAAAATATGAAATGGAATGGAGTGGAGTGGAGTGGAGTGGAGTGGAATGGAATGGGATGGGATGGGATGGGATGGGATAGGATAGGATAGGATAGGATAGGATAGGATAGGATAGAAAATATGAAATGGAGTGGATTGGAGTGGAGTGGAATAGAATAGAATAGAATAGAATAGAAAATATGAAATGGAGTGGAGTGGAGTGGAGTGGAATGGGATGGGATGGGATGGGATAGGATAGGATAGGATAGAATAGGATAGAAAATATGAAATGGAATGGAGTGGAATGGAATAGAAGAATAGAATAGAATAGAATAGAATAGAATGGAATGGAATGGAATGGAATAGAATAGAATAGAATAGAATAGAATAGAATAGAATAGAATAGAATAGAATAGAATAGAATAGAATAGAATAGAATAGAATAGAATAGAATAGAATAGAATAGAATAGAATAGCTGGAAGGTCTTCTAGTCCAGCCCCCTGCTCAAGCAGGAGAACCTATACTGTCTCAAACAGGTGAATGTCCAGTCTCTTCTTTAAAATCTCCAGTGATGGAGCACCCACGATTTCTGGGGATAATTTGTCTGTTTCAAACACTGAGGGTGAGTAGGTGGAATAGGAACAATTAGAACATCATCAAAGTTGGAAGGGGCCTTGGAGGTCTTCTAGTCCAGCCCCCCTGCTTTAGCAGAGACCCCATATCATTTCCCCCCCAAAAATGGCTGTCCAGTCCCTTCTTGAAAATCTCCAATGTGGGAGCACCCACAGCCTCTGAAGGCAAGCCATTCTACTGATTAATTGTTCTCACTGTCAGGAAATTTCTCCTTAATTCCATGTTGCTTCTCTCCTTAGTGAGTTTCCATCCGTTGCTTCTTGTCCTGCCTTCAGGTGCTTTGGAAAATAAGTTGACCCCCCCTCTTCTTTGTGGCAGCTTCTCAGATATTGGAACCCCCTAGTCCTTCTTTTCACTAGACTAATACCCACATCTGCAACCGTTCTTCATATGTTTTCAGCATTGTGCTGTGGCCAACACTGATGATGTTACGTAGTTTGGATAATGAAACATCTGCAAGAAAACCACCAAGCTCAGAGAGCACCAAGGACCCCACAGTTCTCCTCCTCCTCCTCCTCCTTCTCTTCCTCCTCCTCCTTCTCTTCCTCCTCCTCCTCCTCCTCCTCCTCTTCTCCACCAACTCCACTCCTTTCTAGCACTGATGATGTTCCGTAGTTTGGATAAGAAAACATCTGCAAGAAAACCACCCAGCTCAGAGAGCACCAAGGACCCCTCAGTTCAACCCGGAGCTGCAAATATTCTCCTTTATTGATTTTGCTGTTGTACTGAGAGAGAGAAAACAAAAGATTTACTCCATCTGATTCTGCCTTCGTTCCAGTCCCCGTTGTAGCAACCACCGTGATACGTTAAGGAAAGTACAGTCTATGGTAATGAAAGCTCAACTCTGCTTGGAATCCACCGTCGGAGGAGGTAATTATCTGTGCAAATTCCTTGGGGTCCAAGTTTCCAGTTTACAGTCGCCATCAATTCGCACCCAAGGGAGAAGAAAACCGTTGCACCATCTCCCTTACACATCATCCTGAGTCATTCCATTACTTCTACCGCCGAACGCTACATCTGTTTGTTCCTTCTGAAACAAGCTCAAAAGGGACGTGTTCACCACGCAGAAAACAAGAACGAGCCAAAGGAAGCACCAAAGGGTAAAACCAGTTGGACCTATAGAGCTGCTGCATATTTACGTGAAGGCTTTCCTGGCCTGTAATGCAGGAGCAAACCGGGCAGGCTAATGGCTGTCGGGCGACAAGGACCTGGCGAATGTCACCACTTGCGACTGTGAACTGCTCCTTTGTCTTGCCTGCATGACCTGTCCCTCGAAATGACAGGTGATGTGCCTCCGAATTAACATCCCGCGCCATCAAGGTGCTCTGCACAAGAGCCTGTCCAGAATTATCAGTCAATATCACATGCTGGCATGTTGCCGGGAGCGACACGAGAACTCAGCTGCAAAGGTTATCCCTTGCCAAGTCAACCTTTATTTCTCCTCATTTCTCCGTGAACCTAAAGGATTCGGAATCTCCCGCTGAGCATTGAGTTCAGCTTCTCCTTCATAAATGCACTTTTCTAGCGTTTGTGAGGTTCATAAGTTCAAAGAGGTAAACGTGCTCTTGAAAAACCAGTGAGCAATAGAGCCTGTTTGGTATAGTGGCTAAGGCACCAAGCTGGAAAGCCTTAGCCATGAAAGCTAGCTGGGTGACTTTGGGCCAATCACCAGGAGATTGAGAATTCTGGTTCCTCCTTAGCCATAAAAGCTAGCTGGGTGACTTTGGGCCAATCACCAGGAGACTGAGAGTTCTAGTCCTACCTTAGCCATGAAAGTTGGCTAGGTCACTTTGGGCCAATCACGAGGAGATTGTGAGTTCTAGTCCCTCTTTAACCATGAAAGCTAGCTGGGTGACTTTGGGCCAATCACCAGGAAACTGAGAGTTCTAGTCCCGCCTTAGCCATGAAAGCTAGTTGAGTGACTTTGGGCCAATCACCAGGAGACTGAGAGTTCCAGTCCTACCTTAGCCATGAAAGTTGGCTAGGTCACTTTGGGCCAATCACCAGGAGACTGTGAGTTCTAGTCCCTCCTTAGCCATGAAAGCTAGCTGGGTGACTTTGAGACAATTACCAGGAAACTGTGAGTTCTAGTCCTGCGCCTTGGTCATGAAAACTGGCTGGGTTGCTTTGGGCCAATCATCAGGATATGATGAGTTCTAATCCTGCTTTAGGCATGAAAACTGGCTGGATGACTTTGTGGGAAATCAGCCCCCCCAGAGAAGGAAATATTAAAAAGGGCAGAAAAATATATTTTGTCAAAGGATCTTAAAGAGGCAGAAAAGCATGCCCAGTTTTCTTAATAGCCCCAAGTTTCCCTCCCCCAAACAGGAACCAAATCTGTAGAATTGCAGTTGTAAATCCAGGAAGGTTGGAAGCCCCCAGCTAGAAGATTAAAAAGACAAAGACACCTAAAATCTACATACCCCACTCAAACTCTAAGACAGGACATAATAGGATTAACCACAGATGCCAAAGGGACACAGGTCAGAATACATGACACAGGAAATACAAAGCCTCAAACAGGAACAGGAACAACTCCAAACAAAAGGCTCCAGAGGGTATAAAAACCCACTCCCTACATGTGTTCTCTCTCTTTTTCTTCCAGAGCCATCTTTCTGTCTGGCTCTCCTCTTCAATAAACTAAAATTTTCTTTCTAAAGCAGTCACCATGTTGTTTATTCCCGGCTTGGACTGGACCCTGATGAACACTTTTCCTTCAACAATTTTGAGCCAATAACCAGGAGACAAGGAATTTTAATCCCACTTTTAGACAAGTGTAGTGACCCAATCACCAGGAGACAGAGAGCTAGTCTTGCCTTAGCCATCAAAGCCAGCTGAGTGGCTTTGGGCTTTAGGAGATGGTGAGTTTGTTCTGAGAGGTAAGCCAAATATGGATCTGATCTGTTGCACTGTCATGGGAAATGTTCTCCCTTCCCTTCCCCACCCACCCTTTTGTTCTTTTTCTTTCTTCGTTAATAATTGGCTCCCAGTCCAGCTCAGTAGACAGTGTGCAAATAGCCAGCTATACACCTCTCTTCCTCACCACATCACAGGAAGGCAGTTAGGAAAATAAAATACATTAAAATGCCTTTGCCCTAACATACATGAGAACTATTTTTGCATGGGAAATCGTTCAGTTGCCAGAATGCTTGTTATTCCCATCCCTTCCTTCCCAACAAATCTTGTTAAAGAAGATTCAGTGAAAATCCTGGTTCGAAAGAATCGCTTCCAGCTTTGGGCAATTGCACTCTCTGACACACAGACACACCATGATGGAATGTTGAACAAACCTTGGAAAAGATAGTACAGGAGGAAACAAGGCCATTGCAAATATATATATGCCCAAGAGAGGGGGGGGGGGAAATTGTGAGAAAAAGATTCAGAGTAACTCCGCCTTAATTACACAGGGATAACTTGGGCTGGAGAATTGTTTTGACAGTCTTCCCGGATTCTGTTACAAGATCTACTGGTAACAAAGACCTCTAGAAAGCTCCAAGCTTTATTTCCCTAGCTTGCTTCTCTCCAAGGGCCTGCCACACGCACACACACACCTATACACAGAGTTACTTAAGCATTGTCTCTTGGAAACTGTGAAGCCGAGATACCCAGCAGCGAAGGGGGAAAAAAATAGCAAGAATATTCGCAATGTGATTGGATTTCAACCATCCTCACCCCAAAAACCGGTGGAAAACCAATGGTACGGCACACCCAGCAGGTCTTCTGGCTGTCTAAAATACAATCTGCTCTGGTCCAACCTATTTTAAGTTTGTTGTTTCCTTTCAAAAGTCATCGCGTTCAAAGCTTTAATTTGCCTAATGCCTAGCAAGACTGAGGTAATGGTGGGTAGCATTGCGAAATTCATGTATTTGCCCGTTTGTGCAGCCATCTCTCTCGTTTAGCATGACTCGGGGCATACAATAAACGATCAGTGAGAACAATGAAAGCAACTGGTTAAAAATGGCTGCACAAATAAAACATACAGACAATACAGTAGACAAACCTACCAATAAAAAATAAAACCACAGGAGAACCGACCAGCATCCTACATACAGCATCCATATCCAGAGTCATTGGATACAAGATGGGAGGCAAATAAGTAGATAGATAGATAGATAGATAGATAGATAGATAGATAGATAGATAGATAGATAGATAGATAGATAGATAGACAGATGATAAATAGATGATAGATAGATAGATAGATAGATAGATAGATAGATAGAGACAGACAGACAGACAGACAGACAGACGATAAATAGATGATAGATAGATAGATAGACAGACAGACAGACAATGATAAATAGATGATAGATAGATAGATAGATAGATAGATAGATGGATGGATGGATGGATGGATGGATGGATGGATGGATGGATGGACAGATAGACAGACAGATGATAAATAGATGATAGATAGATAGATAGATAGATAGATAGATAGATAGATAGATAGATAGCCAGACAGACATATGATAGACAGACAGACAAATAGATGATAGATAGATAGACAGACAGACAGACAGACAATGATAGATAGACAGACAGACAGACAGACAATGATAGACAGATATAGATAGATAGATAGATGATAAAGATAGACAGACAGACAGACAGACAGAAAGACAGAAAGACAGATAAATAGATGATAAATAGATAGACAGGCAGACAGACAGGCAGACAGACAGACAGACAGACAGACAGACAGACAGACAGACAGATAGATAGATAGATAGATGGTGATTATTTTTCTCCATTTCTCTAGGATCCCTAAGCCTGCTGAAAAAAACAAAGTCTTCAAGGATGGCCTAGGAACAACAATGAGTTCCTTTATCCTTGTTATTCTGCCTTATTCTAATCATGTGGAGCAGCTACTCTTCCTGTTTTGTTTTTTTATTGTGCGGCTGGTATGATAACAAAAGCATTTTTCACTGTGCTAAATCAAACACAAAAATGAAAAAAAACGGTGAGGGCAGCAAGGTAAGAAACATTGCCATCCTTATAGGAATCACGTCTTATTTTGAGAATAAAGCCTATCAACCTTGGTTGGAATTTTTATTGCTTATTCACATTAAAAGGACTGAATTCGTGCACTGTTGTGTTATGACAAATTTGCCCCATCGTTATCATCATCAAGTTGGAAGGATACCTTGGAGGTCATCTAGTCCAACCCCCTGCTCAGGCAGGAAACCCTATACCATTTGAGACAAATAGCTGTCCAGTCTCTTCTTAAAAACTTCCACTGTTGGAGTACTCACAACTTCTGGAGGCAGGTTGTTCCACCGGTTAATTGTTCTCACTGTCAGGAAATGTCTCCTTAGTTCCAGGTTGCTTCTCTGCTTGATGAGTTTCCATCCATTGCTTCTTGTCCTGCCTTCAGGCGCTTTGGAAAATAGCTTGACTCCCTCTTCTTTGGGGCAGCCCCTCAGATATTGGAACACTGCTATCATGTCCCCCCTGGTCCTTCTCTTCATTAAACTAGACATACCCAACTTGGGGATGGTTGAACAAGTTTTAGCTAAGGAAACATTCTGAACCCCAAATCTTGAAGTAGACAAACCACAGGCTCCTAAACCAGCATCAACACACCAAAACAGACTTTGGACTAATCACGGACTATTCCGAGATTCTGTTAAGATTTTCCCAGCTCAAAACTTTCTCATGAAGAAAGTATTAGAGCATAATTAATTTAATAAAAAGAAGAACTGGGGTGATATGATAACAGTGTTCCAATATCTCAGGGGCTGCCCCAAAGAAGAGGGGGGGGGTCAAGCTCTTCTCCAAAGCACCAGAAGGCAGGACAAGAAGCAATGGATGGAAACTAAGCAAGGAGAGAAGGAACCTGGAACTAAGGAGAAATTTCCTGACAGTTAGAAGAATTAACCAGTGGAACAACCTGCCTCCAGAAGCAGTGAATGCTCCAACACTGGAGGTTTTTAAGAAGAGACTGGATAGTCATTTATCTACAGTGCTATAGGGGGTTGGACTAGAAGACCTCCAAGGTCCCTTTCAACTCTGTTATTTTGTTAAGATTTCTGTTAATAGACAATCGTGTTAAGTAAGATGTCTCCTATCATTTCTTCCTCAACAAGATTGTCTAATACTCTGACTCAACCCTACTCAAACTGCTTTGCAACCCCACATCAAGGCTAATTCGGTCTGCATTTAGTTCAGGAAGCAGCTGTAAATAACTCTGGTTTTACCCCACGCAGTTATAGCTATCTCCAGACTGTTTTGCACCAACCTTCCAGTTAAGCCGTGTCTCCAGCGGGGAAACATGGATTCTCTTCAGCTAAATCTTCTGTTGAAGGAAGCTAACATCCAGAACGCAAACCCACCCAGAGTTGCATTGAATGCACCCAAATATGAGAAGCAGATCCGAGATACCCAGGACTCTAACAGGAACGAACTCTGTGCATGCCTCATCGGACCGATTCTCAAGTGCGCAGAGAGATACCATCGGCTGTCACAGGTGGGCCCTTCCTGGCAGCCGTACAAATTAATACCGGAGGGTATAAAGCTGCTTTCTCTTGAGGGCGAGTTCGTCGTAATTATTTCTGTGGCTTCATTCCAGGAAAGCTTTCTTAAAATTGCCAAGACGGTCACTCACGTCCCGTGGTAAATGATGAGATAAATACTCAGCCTAGGTGGAAGGGATTTTGAATGCCAATCTGAGTGACAGGATCAGGGGATTATCGATGGCTAAAACCTTTTTTTTTTGCTACCTGGCTCACGGCAGCCATAGTTTTCTTTCCCTCTTAAAAAAAAACCAGACTATTTTCTTTTTCATTTATTTGAAGCAATTTTAGGTGAGTTTTGGCAGCCACTTTCCTAAGCATGACAGTTTGGAGATTAAGAGCCGGACGAATGGATAAGAAATGACGTGTTGAAAGGAAGATTCTTAGCTGGCAGCTAAAAAATCAGTTCCATAGGAAAACTAAATCTTTTACTGAGATAGGCTATAATAATAGAATTTGGTTCTACTATAAAGAGAGAGACTTCTCCAGCTACAACTGTGATGGATCCTGTCCAACATGGTCATAACTTGTGACAGCCATAAAGCAGGACTGTGACTGACCTGATTTAAGACTTTTTTCAAGTAGTTTAAGTGAATCCATGGCCACGAAGCAAACCCCGCAGTTATTAAGCGAAAACAAACAGTTGCTAAGGCATGGGTTTGCCCAAAACTGGAAATACATGCAGTTTTCAGCAAAGACATTGTAAACCACGGTCACGTGACTGCTGGACACTGCAAAAAGGTGTAATTTTTTTAAATTTCTAATGTTAAGTTTTATAGGTTGTTTTATATATCAGCCCAGAGCCTCTCTTTGAGGGAGATGCACGGTTTAGAACATGAAATATAGACAGATAGACAGAGAAAGAAAGAAAGAAAGAAAGAAAGAAAGAAAGAAAGGAAGGAAGGAAGGAAGGAAGGAAGGAAGGAAGGAAGGAAGGAAGGAAGGAAGGAAGGAGAGGGAGGGAGGGAAAGGAAGGGAGGAAGGAAGGAAGGAAGGAAGGGAAGAAAGAAAGAAAGAAAGAAAGAAAGAAAGAAAGAAAGAAAGAAAGAAAGAAAGAAAGAAAGACGGATAGAAGAGTAGATGATATAGACGGATGATAGACATAGATGATAGATGTATAGGTAGGTAGGTAGGTAGGTAGGTAGGTAAGTAGGTAGGTAGATAGATAGACAGATAGACAGACAGATAGAAAAGTTGGTAGGTAGGTAGGTAGGTAGGTAGGTAGGTAGGTAGGTAGGTAGGTAGGTAGGTAGACAGACTGACCAACCGAGAGACAGACAGATAGACAAACAGACGGATAGATACATAGACAGACAGATAGAAAGGTAGGTAGGTAGGTAGGTAGACCAACCGACAGACCGACCGACCGACAGACAGACAGGCAGACAGACAGACAGACCATAGAAAGGTAGATGATAGATTTATGACAGACAGACAGACACAGAGACAGATAAGATATGGCCCAGGGCGAGCACCAAAATAAATCAGTCCTATGACTACAGGGGGCAGCAACCATTAGAAGTTCAAATCTGGGTCATAAGTACCCCAGGTGTGTCTGTCAGAACTTTGAACCAGTCGTAGGTCGAGGACTACATGAATAATCTTTAGCTGTCCAAGAAGCCGCAGAAAACGGGCCGGACCTGCCAACTGCTTCACAAGACAATGAAACAGCATCGAAATATTTATCCCCGCTGCAATAAATAAAACTGCTTCCCTGGGGTGATTTAATGCATTTCTCTTTTTTTTGTGTGTGTGGTCTAATTGAGTATCCTCTTGAATCTCTTCTCTGCTCTTCTGTAATCACCGAGGGAAGCCTAGAGTCGCCTCCGCGAGATGGGTGACACAGGAGTTTAATAATAAAAAAAAATTAAATGCATCCGGAAAGACCGCCAGCATCCCATCCTTCTCCTGTAAATCTGGGAGGCACCTCGGAAGGTTATCCTGCTTCCCAGGACTTAAAGATGCTTTTTCAGCTCTTCTGTGTTTCTTGGAAGGTCACTTCTCTATACTGACCCCAGCACTGTGAAGGCCCATGTTAAAAAAAAATGTACAGGTGTTTCCAGACATGGCCCACAAGGCTGTCACAGGGACTTACCAGCCAACTCTAGAAGTATCTTGGGAGAGCAGAAGAAGCTGTCACAACAATGTACTCTGGCATGGGGAGACATATGAGCCCAAGAAACCATCAGCTCATTCTAGGAAACAATACTTTCCTACGGGACAACAGTACGGTCAGACAACTACTTTGCTCATCGGAGGGAGGGGGGAATGAAAGATAAAACTTGTGAATTGGGCAATGTTGGATGGGCAATTGTCAACTTATTTCTAGATTGTGGAGGAGGAGGAGGAGGAGGAGGAGGAGGAGGAGGAGGAGGAGGAGGAGGAGGAGGAGGAGGAGGAGGAGGAGGAGGAGGAGGAAAGAAAGAGAAGGAGGAGGAGGAGGAGGAGAAAGAGAAGGAGGAGGAGGAGGAGGAGAAGAAGAAGAGGAGGAGGAGAAAGAGGAGGAGAAAGAAGGAGAAAGAGAAGGAAGAGGAAGAGGAGGAGGAGGAAGAGGAGGAGAAGAAGAAGAAGAGGAGGAGGAGGAGGAGGAGGAGGAGGAGGAAGAAGATGATTGTGGGGTCCGTTGTGCTCTCTGAGTTGGGTCGTTGTCTGGAAGACATGTCATGACCCAACTAGGGAAGATCATCTGTGCTAGAAGGGAGACGAGAAGAAGAAGAAGAAGAAGAAGAAGAAGAAGAAGAAGAAGAAGAAGAAGAAGAAGAAGAAGAAGAAGAAGAAGAAGAAGAAGAAGAAGAAGAAGAAGAAGAAGAAGAAGAAGAAGAAGAAGAAGAAGAAGAAGAAGAAGATTGTTTACATATCCCATTCCAGCATTTTTCTTCTCCTCCTCTCCAATTTCTTCTCAGCTATTTCCCAATTTGAACTCAGCCCCATCGCTGTGCATCAGGATCGTCGTCCTAAAATTTGCAGAATAGTCTGTGCCCCGGCGTCTCCCCCTTCCTTGCCACTAAACAGATGTCCAAGGAAGAACTGGGTGTTCCCCCTGCCAGATGGTTTCTGAAAAGCCATCTTGTTACTGGCTTAATATATCCCAATTAAAATTGGAACGGAACGTTTTTTAAAAGCTACCAGATTTTATATCACTTCAAAGATATTGCAATATATATATATATATATAAATAATGGTTCTTCGTGAGACACTGGAGGGGCCTCCCCATTTAGTAGCCTAATTCAGAGCCTAACTACAAGCCTATTACCACAATTGTTGGTTTGCACAGCCTCTGACCGGCACAATACACTTGTGTTACCTCTACTCTCAGAGGTAAGACACAATTATAGGTAGACCTCACAACAGTTCCTTTAGTGACGGTTCAAAGTTACAACGGCATTGAAAAAAGCGACCTATTACCGTTTTTCACACTTACGGCCGTTGTAGAGTCCCTGAGGTCATGGGATCAAAATTCGGAGGCTTGGTACTGGCAGGTACTTAAGACGGTTTCAGTGTCCTGGGGGTCACGTGATCCCCTTTGGGAACGTCTTGACAAGCAAAGTCAACGAGGAAGACTTAACAACTTGTCACTAACAACTGCTGTGATGCACAACAACTTGGGCAAAAAAAGGTTATAAAATGGGGCAAAATTCACTTAACAAATGTCTCACTTAACAACAGAAATTTTGGGCTCAGTTGTTGTAAGTCAAGGACTACGTTTATTGTTCCCGGGGTTGAAACAAGGGATGTTCAACCACTGGCTTATGGAAAGATCCCTAATATTGTGATACTAAGGACTCGACTAGCTTGAATTTAATGCCCATTTTGGAGGAATAAATCTGCGTTCTCTTCTCTCTTTTTCGTTCATGGCAGGAGCTCTCCAAATTTGGCAACTTTTGTGAACTTCAACTCCCAGGAAAATTCTCCAGGGGAATTCTGGGAGCTGAAATTCACAAGTCTTAAAGATGCCGAGTTTGAGGAGCCCTGAATTCTCTCTTAGCAAGGCTGTCGCAAGGATAGAGAGAAAGAGCCCATTTTGTAAATCACTTGAAAATGCAAATATTTTACCCAGGTCTTTGTAAGCCACTGAGAGTGAATCAGGCAACTGTAAATTTTCTAAAATAAATAGTAAAATAAAATAATAAGAAGATAGTTAAGGTAAGGTAAGATAAGATAAGATAAGGCAAGATGATAATATAAAGTAACGTAAAGTAAGGTAAGGTAAGGTAAGGTAGGATAGGATAGGATAGGATAGGATAGGATAGGATAGGATAGGATGAGATGATAAGAATAAAATAATAAAATAAAGTAAAGTAAAATAAAATAAAACAATAAAATAAAATAAAGTAAAACAATAAAGTAAAATAAAATAAAGTAAAATAAAATAAAACAATAAAATAACATAAAATAAAGTAAAACAATAAAATAAAATAAAAGTAAAATAAAGTAAAATAAAATAAATAAAATAAAATAAAATAAAACAATAAAATAAAGTAAAGTAAAATAAAATAAAATAAAATAATAAAATAAAATAATAACATAAAATCTGCTCACAAAGCCCTTTTTCCAAAGATCAAAATGAGCAAGATTTCTGCTTATTTGAAGGATCATTCACAAGAAAGATACATTTCGGTTTGGAGAAGATGGATAGATTATATTCAGAATAAATATGGGACTAAAAAGTTCCACTTAGTTTATAAGTAAATCTTAGAGTATTATTAATAGTTTATTATAGTGGAATATTATTATTATTTTTAGCATTAGTATTGTTTAACAATTTGGATATTGTATTGTTTAATAATTAGTTTAATAATTAGGATATTATGTTTGTTTTATGTTTTTATTATTATTATGTTTACTTTTAATTTGTTTATATTTATGCGAAAGGGGAGTTAAAGCGCATTATGGACTGGGTTATTGATGCAGTTGGTTAATGTTAGTTAGATTATGATTATTATAATTGTAACCCTGTATTCAGCTCTGGGAAGTGGGGAAGGGAGATAGGGGGGTATAAGGTGGGTTGGTTTTGGGGTTTATATTGTAACTTTTATAAAACTCTTCAATAAAAAAACGTGAGCAAGTTACTTTGAAAGCATAGGCACCGAAAAACACTTCCGCAATCACTCACAAAGCCGGTGAAGGCACAACAGGAACCATCGTCCTAGTTCAGTGGTTCTCAACCTTTTTAATGCCGCGACCCCCAACCGGTCATAAGTCGAGGACTACTCAACTGGTGCAGCACCGTTTGCAGACTGGGACTTTTGGCGGGCTCAGCAGGGCAGAGACAGCCTGGACAATTCCTATTGGCTTTGGAAAGCCAATAGAATTAGACTCTATTCAAGAGCGTCTATTCGATTGGCTTTCAAAACCAATAGAAGAAAAGGGAGTAGCACAGCTAAGGAAAAGGGGGGGAAAATGGTGGACTGCGTTGTTTGGCGACCCCCGTGAAATGGTCGTTCGACCCCAAATGGGGTCCCGACCCACAGGTTGAGAACCACTGTCCTAGTTGAAGGCGTAAAGGGAGTCTGCCTTTTCTCCCACGACGAGTTCAAATACCCAGAAACCAGAGCACATTTTCACCACACCTATCAGGACCCCTCACTTCCTGATCTGATTGTCTTTACACTTTGGGGCGAGAGCCGAAAGAAATTCAGACAGCTAACAATCACAATTCAGCCTTTTCTTAGACAGCCCAACAAATACTTCACACAGTGGCAGCAGGGCAGAGAGCCTGGGACCTGCCAGGCCTGTTTGCGTAATCGGATCCGGTCTTGATAATTATTACATTGTGTTGTTGTTGTTTTTTGAGAGCATCTGTGGATGTCGCCTGATGGCTACTGTGGGCCTTTCCTTGCCTGCCAAGACAAACAGCCCAAAGTACATTAGCATGAGACTCTCCCCACTTGTGTCACACCCACGTTAAAATCTTGCCTGGCTATGTCATTGCAACAGCTGTCGGCCTCAAATTCTCAGAACAAATCTGGGAAGGGAAGCGAGCGTGACCAAGGTACAAAGAGAAAGTGTCTGTACACTAAAACTGAATTCGGTAAACTGAATTTAAAAAGATGTTGGGACTCTAGAAAGAGTGCAGAGAAGAGCAACAAAGATGATCAGGGGACTGGAAGCTAAAACATGTAAGGAACGGTTGCTGGAGTTGGGTAGGTCTAGTTTAATGAAGAGAAGGACGATGGATGACATGATAGCAATCTTCTAGTATCTCAGGGGCTGCCACAAAGAAGAGGGAGTCAAGCTATTTTCCAAAGCGCCTGAAGGCAGGACAAGAAGCAATGGATGGAAACTGATCAAGGAGAGAAGCAACCTGGAACTAAGGAGAAACTTCCTGACAGTTAGAACAATTAACCAGTGGAACAACCTGCCTCCAGAAGCGGTGAATGCGCCAACACTGGAAATTTTTAACAAGAAACTGGACAGCCATTTGTCCGAAATGGTATAGGGTTTCCTGCCTGAGCAGGGGGTTGGACTAGAAGACCTCCAAGGTCCCTTCCAATTCTGTTATTCGGTTAAGTAGAAGCACTGTTCTTTATTTTTCAGTCAAGCTTGGTCTAAGAAGCAAGGCAGACTCTTGAAAAATGTTTGGTGGCCTTTTGCTTGAGAAGCATAACCCACTCCAATCTCCAAAGGGCCATTAACTCTTAAGTCTCTGTATGACCAGCACATTTAAGACGAGATGTCTCCAAAAACGGCCTTCTCCACTGCAGTTCCTACCTGTATGTGTTCCTCTAACCTCACTTGGGTCTATTACCCCATTTCCCCCCCACCCCAATATAATCTGAGTGGAGAATGTCTTTAAATGCAGCTTTAAACTGTCTCTCAGAGTTTGCCATGAGCTCCTTGAGTTTCAGCAGAAGGCCTCCAGAAGGCCTAAAACAGTGATGGCGAACCTTTTAGAGACCGAGTGCCCAAACTGCAACCTAAAACCCACTTATGCATCATCGGGTGCTGGGTGGGTGTGACCCATTGGCTGGGCATGGCCCATTGGCTGGGCGTGGCTGCGGTGATAACAGCAGACTGGGTGGGACTAAAAAGTTCAATCAATCAATTCCAACTTTGCAAATTTTTTTTCCCCGTGAGAAGTTGAAATTGACTGATTGATTGAACCCTTTTTTTTTTTTTTTTTTTGCACACGACGGCGGAGGCTTAAAGCGAAAAGGTTTTATAAAACCCAGCTGAAGGCCTCGGACTGGGGCTACAACGCGCGTGCCCACAGAGAGGGCTCTGAGTGCTGCCTCTGGCACCCGTGCCATAGGTTTGCCACAACTGGCCTAAAACACCAGTATTTTCCAATTATTACATGATCAACGTCATCAGCTGCTTCAGATTTGCACAAAAGAACAAGTTCATATGTAAAGGTCCACTTTATTGCTAAAAGCCTATGCACAGGAATCAACTAACTGTTAGCACCTGCTTGAACTTAAGAGTTGGTGGAATTCAAGGGAATTTGGACTTAGTTCGCTTGCGTCCACATACGGATTCTAGGGTGATTCCTCTTTTGACTCCACCCCCAGATTCTGCCTCTCCTTCTCCTGCAGAAACCTCTTTCTCTAAACCCCTCAATTAAATCTTCCTGTGACACAACATTTCTAAACCAAAATGTTTCTGGCACTGACCTGGAATATCTGGGGCGTGGCTGCTACAGTGAAATACCCATCAGATTACATATGATTTGTTCATTTGAACTCTTTCTGCCTTGTCAAAGGCCACGGTGGATTAAAATAATATTATATTTTCAGCTTAATGTGTCTCGAGATATCAAAGGATGAATCTTTCAGAAGGGACTCTATAACGCATCTATTTAATCAACAAATCTGTATAGCTTATTTTAATTTTCCTTTTAAGTGATAATATTTTAAATTGTCAATCATCTTAATTTTGATTTCATGTTGTGTTGTAAGCTGCTGAACAAACTTGCTAGTTGACAGCATAAGGAGAGAGAGGGAGGGAGAGAGAGGGAAAGAGAGGGAAAGAGAGAGAGAGAGGGAGGGAGGTATTTTTTAAAAAGCACCAGATTTGTCTCTGCATTTTCAGAGATTTATATATCAGATATATATAAAAAATACAGGTGATAAAAATTGCCAATTCCTAGCACTATAGTACTGTTTGGAATTTACAAACAAATCAATCCTCATTCTGGGAAATTCAATTTTTTCCAACAGAACATACACTCAAAAGTGATGTAATACGCTCGGCTCCCTGGGAAAGCATATGAAGAATAGGCTGCCAAACAGAAAATGTTTGTTTCCTTCAGATCTTTTCTTAAAGGCATCCAAAACCAAAACAGAAAGAGAACCCAACCCCCCCCCCACCTGCTTTGAGGGGGATCCTTGAGGAGTGTGAAAATAATCCGAAGACAGATTTCCTTTTGTTTCCCCAGTGGCTTCACCGTAATGAGGCTGCAGTCGTTCCTTCACCAAGGGAGAGGAGGGGGGAGTGGAAGGGGAAGGAAAGGGAAGAGGAAGGGAAGAGGGAAGGGAAGGAAAGAAAAGGGGTAGGGAAGGGAAGGGAGAGGGAAGAGGAGAGGAGCAAGGAGGGGAGGGCAGGGAAGGGGAAGGGAAGGATGAGGGAAGAATAAAGGAAGGGAAGAGGGAAGGGAAGGGAAGAGGGAAGAAAAGGAAAGAGAAGGGATAGGGAAGGGAGAGGGAAGGGAGAGGGAAGGGAAGGGGAGAGGAGAGGAGAGGGGATGGAAGGGGAGGGGAGGGAAGGGGAAGGGAAGGATAAGTGAAGGATAAAGGAAGGGAAGAGGGAAGGGAAGAGGAGAGAGGAGAGGAGAGGGGAGGGGATGGAAGGGGAGGGGAGGGGAAGGGAAGGGAAAGATGAGGGAAGAGAAGGATAAGGGAAGGATAAAGGAAGGGAAGAGGGAAGGGAAGGGAGAGGGAAGGGGAGGGGAGGGGAGAGGAGAGGGGAGGGGAAGGGAAGGGAAAGATGAGGGAAGGGAAGGATAAGGGAAGGATAAAGGAAGGGAAGAGGGAAGGGAAGGGAAAGGGATTGGAAGGATAATGAAAGGGAAAGGAAGAATAAAAGAAGGGAAGGGAAGAGGGAAGAGAAGGGAAGAATAAGGGGAGGGGACTACTGCCTTTGCAAAATTCTGCAGCAAGCCCAGGAAGGCTCCGTATCAGGGTGAAATAGGGAATACATGTATCTCACTTAGATTTTCCTTCTCCCCCAAAGTCATTTTTTGAGAGATGTTTCGCATTCCTTTCTGAGTAGGAAACGGTTCTCAGTGGGGTCATTGCTGGAGAAAAGAAGAGGCGTGTTCCAATTGCAGAGGAAAAGGGTCCCGTGATCTAAATCCCGGTCCGGTTGTACATAGTTTATTACTTGCAGTGCTCTGACTTGTATCTAGGCACGGAGGGGAGGCGGGGAGAGAACCAACCTCGAGAAGGTTAATTTAATTCCTTTCCAAAGTTCTGCATAATCACAGACCGAACGGTAAGCAATTCTAAAAAAAAGAAAACGACTTTTTGGGGGGCCATTTCCATTTTCGGTAAGCATTTAAACGACCTGCTTTTTTTAAACAAAAAAAAATCTGACGGTGTTAAATATTCTAAAATAAGAAAAGGTTCCCCTCCCCCCCCAACAAGGCACCTTCTTCCCTTTTTGAAAGATGCATTTGCTCACGAAAGAGAAAGAAAAGATGGAAGACGTTCACAATAAATACAGAATTGCAAGGAAGACAGGGGATGGTACCTCAGGTTAAGAGCCCTGGTGGCACAGTGGATGGAATGTGGTATTGCAGGCAAAACTCTGCCCATTGCCAGGAGTTCGATCCTGACCGGCTCAAAGTTGACTCAGCCTTCCGAGGTCGGTAAAATGAGGACCTAGATGGTGGGGAACAATAGGCTGACTCTGTAAACCGCTTAGAGAGGGCTGTAAAGCACTGGGAAGTGGTATATAAGTCTAAGAGCTATTGCTATGGCCCGTCCCTCCCTCCCTCCGTTCCTTCCTTCCTTCCTTCCTTCCTTCCTTCCTTCCTTCCTTCCTTCCTTCCTTCCTTCCTTCCTTCCATCCGTCCATGGTGGGGCAGTGGTTAGAATGCAATATTGTCAGTTAATTCTGCCCACAGCCAGGAGTTCAATCCTGACCGGCTCAACGTTGACTCAGCCTTCCATCCTTCCGAGGTCGGTAAAATGAGGACCCAGATTGTTGGGGACAAACAGGCTGACTCTGTAAACAGCTTAGAGAGGGCTGTCAAGCACTGTGAAGCGGTATATAAGTCTAAGTGCTATTGCTATCCTTCCTTCCTTCTTTCCTTCCTTCCTTCCCTCCCAGTGGTTAGAATGCAGCATTGCAGGGTGATTCTACCCACAGCCAGGAGTTCACTCCTGACCGGCTCAACGTTGACTCAGTCTTCCATCCTTCCGAGGTCAGTAAAATGAGGACCCAGATTGTTGGGGGCAACAGGCTAACTCTGTAAACCGCTTAGAGAGGGCTGTAAAGCACTGCAAAGCAGTATATAAATCTAAGAACTATTGCTATCCTTCCTTCCTTCCTTCCTTCCTCCCTCCCTCCCTTCCTCCTTCCCTCCCTCCCTCCCTCCCTCCCTTCCTTCCTTCATTCATTCCTTCCATCTGTCCATGGTGTGGCAGTGGTTTGAATGCCATATTGCAGGCTGACTCTGCCCACTGCCAGCAGTTCGATCCTGACCGGCTCCAGGTTGACTCAGTCTTCCATCCTTCCGAGGTCGGTAAAAAGAGGACACAGATTGTTGGGGACAACAGGCTGACTCTGTAAACCGCTTAGAGAGGGCTGGGAAGCACTGTGAAGCGGGATATAAGTCTACATGTTATTGGTTGTGCTATTAAATAGAGACAATTGGTCTGGCAGGAAATAAACCAAATCCTTAAATTTCAAATAAATCACAATGGTTGGCACTGTACAAGATACCAGATAAGAGCAACAAAGATGATGAAGGGACTGGAGGCTAAAATCTATAAAGAACGGTTGCAGGAATCGCATATATATCTAGTTTAATGAAAAGGAGGACCAGTGGGTGACATGATAACAGCCTTCCAATATTTGAGGGGCTGCCACAAAGAAGAGGAGGGGGGTCCACCTCTTCTCTAAACCCCAGAAGGCAGGACAAGAAGCAACAGATGGAAACTAATCAAGGAGAGAAGCAACCTGGAACTAAGGAGGAATTTCCTGACAGTGAGAACAATTAATTAGTGGGACAGAAGTTGCCTCCAGAAGTTGTGGGTGATCTATCCGTGGCGGTTTTCAAGAAGAGACTGGGCAACCATTTGCCTGGAATAATATTGTGTCTCCTCAATTCTGTTATTCTGCTATTCTTTATTTATTTTGTTAAATGACAACACAAATGTTTTTCCCATCCCACTTTAAAGGATATGATCCAGTGTTATTCGCCTTAATTAGTTTGACTGAGCAGCAGTCATGGGGGTACCACAGAGGTTTAACACAGATACATTTTGTTAGCATTTAATAGGGGATGGGCATGGAAGCACTAGAGTCTCTCACGCTTAGAAGCAAGCAGAGAAGAGGAATCGCTGTGTTCCAATATCTCAGGGGTTGCACAAAGAGGAGATGGGGAGGGGAGGGAGAGAGGGTGAGGGAGAGAGAAAGAGGGTGGGGAAGGAGAAGGGAAAGGGAGAGAGAGGGGGAGGGGAGAGGCAGGGGAAGGAGGAAGAGGGAGAAGAGGAGGAGGAGGGACAGGGTGAGAGAGAGGGAGGGGCAGGGGAGGAGGAAGAGGGAGAGGGAGGAGGGAGGAGGGAAAGGGTGGGGGATAGAGAAAGGGGATGGGGAGGGGGAGGGAAAGAGAGAGAGAGAGGGAGGAGCAGGGGCACAGGAGAGGAGGAGGAGGGAAAGGGTGAGAGAGTGGGAGGGAGGGGCTGGGGGAGGAGGAGGAGGGAAAGGGAGAGAGGGAGGCAGGGGAAGGAGGAAGGAGGAAGAGGGAGAGGAGGAGGAGGGACAGGGTGAGGGAGAGAGAGAGGGGCAGGGGAGGAGGAAGAGGGAGAGGGAGAAGGGAAAGGGTGGAGGATAGAGAAAGGGGATGGAGAGGAGGAGGGAAAGGGAGAGAGAGAGGGAGGAGCAGGGAACAGGAGAAGAAGAGGAGGGAAAGGGTGAGAGAGTGGAAGGGAGGGGCTGGGGGAGGAGGAGGAGGAGGGAAAGGGAGAGAGGGAGGGGAGAAGCAGGGGAAGGAGGAAGAGGGAGAGGAGGAGGAGGAGGGACAGCGTGAGGGAGAGAGAGAGTCAGGGGCAGGGGAGGAGGAAGAGGGAGAGGAGGAGGAGGAGGGACAGCGTGAGGGAGAGAGAGAGGGAGGGGCAGGGGAGGAGGAAGAGGGAGAGGAGGAGGAGGGACAGCGTGAGGGAGAGAGAGAGGGAGGGGCAGGGGAGGAGGAAGAGGGAGGGAGGAGGGAAAGGGTGGGGGATGGGGAGGAGGAGGGAAAGGGAGAGAGAGGGAGGAGCAGGGGCACAGGAGAGGAGGAGGAGGGAGAGGGAGAGAGAAAGTGGTGGAGGGAGAGGAGGAGGTGATAGAGGAGGGAGAGGGAGGAGGAAGGAAAGGGTGAGAGAGTGGGAAGGAGGGGCTGGGGGGAGGAGGAGGAGAAGGGTAAGGGAGAGAGAGGCAGGAGAGAGGCAGGGGAAGGAGGAAGAGGGAGAGGAGGAGGGACAGAGGAAGGGAGAGAGAGGGAGGGGCAGAGGAGGAGGGAGAAGGGAGGGAAAGGATGAGGGATAGAGAGTGGGAGAGGAGGAGGAAAAAGGAGAGAGAGAGGAGCAAAGGCAGTGGAGAGGAGGAGGAGGGAGAGGGAGAGAGAGTGGTGGAGGGAGAGGAGGAGGTGATGGAGGAGGGAGAGGGAAGAGGAGGGAAAGGGTGAGAGAGAGAGTGGGAGGGAGGGGCTGGGGGGAGGAGGAGGAGGGAGAGGGAGAGAGAGTGGTGGAGGGAGAGGGAGGAGGAAGGAAAGGGTGAGAGAGAGAGTGGGAAGGAGGGGCTGGGGGGAGGAGGAGGAGGGAAAAGGAGAGAGGGAGGCAGGGGAGAGGCAGGGGAAGGAGGGAGAGGGAGAGGAGGAGGAGGGACACAGGGAGGGAGAGAGGGGGGAGGGGCAGAGGAGGGAGAGGGAGAGGAGGAAGAGGAGGGACAGGCGAGGGAGAGAGAGAGGGAGGGGCAGGAGAGGAGGTAGAAGAGGAGGAGAAGAAGAAGAATCATCACTCTCTTTTTTTTTTCAAAAGATGATGGGAAAAAAGCAAATAAAAATAATATCATTCTCAATTGTCCGTGTATACCGGTATTTATTTTTTTTTTACGGTTTTCATTGTTGCGATATTGTCTGCCTCCCAGAGTGAACCAGACTGTGATGGTAGATACAGAAATTAAATAAATAATAAACCAACCAACCAACAAATAAAGCCAGCCCCACTAGGCTAAATAATAATGACTATAGCATCCATTAAGCTGTTCAGGTTTTTGCATATTGGCCTGCAGGCCTGCATGCATATGTATGTATGTATGCGTCTCTATGTAAATATAAGTATCGACCCCAAAGCTACGAGTGGTGCAAAGAGCCACATATAATATACATGTAATATACATATAGACATACATTCTGCAACCCCTTAATTTGGACCCATTAAGACTTCTTGGGCAAGTTTCCACTGGCTTGGCGCAGCCTAAAGGCCTCGGAAGGAAGGCCGTGGAAGACTAAAAATATCCGCGCCTTTTCCAAGCAGATCATTAATTTCGACCTTTCCCTTCTCTCTCCCTGCCCTCCCTTGAATGCACTTGGGCTGCCTTGCAAGACTGCCAAAGTGTGTGGGGGGGGGGACACACACAACCACACGCAGCCGATCAAAATCAAGGAGCTCCAGTTAAGAGCTAGCTGCGGAAGACACATCCATCAACACAACTCTCTCCTTTTTCTAATGAAAATGAAGCTCAGTGGAAGAAAAATAGGCCCGGCCAGCTCAGAAGCACACAGCTAAAACAACAACAACAACAACAACACCCCACTGTACATTCATTTGATTGGAATAAATGATTGTAGCCACTGGGCTCCCTTCCCATTCTGTGATTCCACATGCAGACTTGCTAAAAAAAAAAAAAAAAAAACCATCTTGACGACAGAATGACAGAGGTGAAGAACACACCTGCATGTCGCAATCCCCTTAAAATCGCAGCTCGGCTGCAAATCCTGGATGGTAGAGATTAGTCTGTACTACGGGGATGTGTAATAAATGCACAAATATTGCTGCAGGGCTTTTGAAAGACCCGTATTATTATTAATTCAGAAGATTTTAAAGATTAAAATGGAACTGAAACCAGAAAGATTTGGGGGAGGGATCTAGAATGGAGAGGTAACTAGAAAAAGGTTGCGGAAATTTGTTTTCATATGTGACGGTTGCAGTAACATTGCGGACAATTTGAGCCACAGCAGTATTATTCGCTGAAAAGTGAAAAGATTTTAATTTATAATAATAATAATAAAGATGGAAGGGACCTTGGAGGTCATCGAGTCCAACCCCCTGCTCAGGCAGGAAACCCTATACCATTTCGGACAAATGGCTGTCCAGTCTCTTCTTAAAAACTTCCAGTGTTGGAGCATTCACAGCTTCTGGAGGCAGGTTGTTCCACTGGTTAATTGTTCTCACTGTCAGGAAGTTTCTCCTTAGTTCTAGGTTGCTTCTCTCTTTGGTTAGTTTCCACCCGTTGCTTCTTGTCCTGCTTTCAGGAGCTTTGGAGAATAGCTTAATTCCCTCTTCTTTATGGCAGCCCCTGAGATATTGGAACACTGCTATCATGTCCCCCCTCGTCCTTCTCTTCGTTAAACTAGACATACCCAATTCCAGCAATTGTTCCTTATATGTTTTAGCCTCCAGTCCCCTAATCATCTTTGTTACTCTTCTCTGTACTCTTTCTAGAGTCTCAGCATCTTTTTTACATCGTGGTGACCAAAACTGGATACAGTATTCCAAGCATGGCCTTACCAAGGCATTGTAAAGTGGTATTAACACTTCATGTGATTTTGATTCTATCCCTCTATTAATGCAGCCCAGCACTGTGTTGGCCTTTTTGGCAGCTGCAGCCCACGGCTGGCTCCTATTTAAGTGATTGTCCACTAAGACTCCGAGGTCCCTCTCATAGTTGCTACTATTGAGCAAGGTACCCCCTATACTATACCTGTACATTTGGTTTTTCTTGCCTAAATGTAGAACCTTACTTTTTTCACCATTGAATTTCATTTTGTTAGATAGCGCCCGGTGTTTAAGTCTCTCCAGGTCCTCCTGTATCTTAAGCCTGTCTTCTGGAGTGTGACACTAGTGAGTGACACTACCCAGACGGGGAAACGTCGATGAAGATGACGGAGCTTGCAAAAAGGACTAAATTGACTTCCTCAAGTCGAGAAAAGGCAACGCAACCGTCAACTGTCCCGTTGACATTTCCAGAAAAAAGAAACTCCCGGGACATGGTTTGACCAAGCGTATAATACTTTACTGAAAATTTACATTGGCGCAGAAGAAAGCAAAACCAGCTCCGGTTTTTCCGCTTGAAAGCTTGCTTCATTAAACAATAGATTCCCTCGCTCTCACCCACCGGGTGTTCACGTTGTCCAATAGGAATATTTCTTCTTGTGACAAGAAAAGTCACACCTGAGTTAATGACCTTGTTGTTATCCGCACCAAGCTCTCACCGGTTGCCTAGATACCACCCCTCCCACCTTTCCATACCAAAATCTGGTCCAGCTGTGAGCAAGGGGAATGGGCAAATCAGTCTTGACAGGTAGTCCTCAACATATGACCACAATTTAGCCCAAAATTTCTCTCGCTAAGCGAGACAGTTCTTTTGTGTTCCATCTTACGACCGTCCTTGCCACAGTTGATAAGTGGGTCACTGTAGCTGTTCAATTAGTAACACAGTTGTTAAGCAAATCTTTCCCCATCAACTTTGCTTGTCATGTGATGCCAGGACACCGCAACTGTCATAAGTACATGCCAATTGCCAAGCCTCTGAATTTTGATCACATGACCACGGGGATGCCGCAAAGGATGTAAGTGTGAAAAATGGTTATTACAAGTCACTTTTTTTTTTAACTTAAATGGACTCCAGAAGATGGTAGAGGACAGGAAGACCTGGAGGAACGTTGTCCATGGGATCACGATGGGTCGGACACGACTTCGCAATTAACAACAACAACAATAAAGCGGAGGACTATCTGTGTGTGCAAAACTTAAAAGCCAGGATAACTTCTTAGAACCTCCCAACTACTTATTTTTACAAATCCCCCGTAGTACTACGCATTTCCAGATGCCATCTGCTGAGCCATAAAAATGAAGAAGTAAATACACACAAACACACACACCGCGCATTCCAAAGTCAGATGATTGCGCTTCAAAACGTCTGTTCATTTATTTCTAGCAACCGTTGTTTTGATCCCCGTAAATTATTCCTTTAAATATGATTATTACAATTCTATACATTTTTCCCAGAGAAAGAGAGAGAGAGAGAGAGAGAGGGAGAGAGAGAGAGAGAGAGAGAGAGAGAGAGAGAGAACAAGGCCAGGGCTGTCTTACCTTTCAATGATGTTTCTCGGGTTATTATTATTATTTTTTTCAGCGAGTTTTTCAGCCAATCAATTCCGGCGTGCAACCAAAGCAGCCATCCAAAATTTCTGAAAATAAAAATAATAGAATTTTTCTTTTTTTCAAAGAAAAGCCAAAGATAGATGTCACATCCTACTTTTATACCAGAATCTTTGGCACGAGTTTCTCCTTAAAAATCCCAATGCATTTAAAGGAATGAAGGGGGGGGGGAACCAAAACGTTTCTTTGGGCTAAATTATAAAAGATAAGTACCAGGAAATGGTGTTATACCAAAGCTAACCAATGTGGTCATAAGGCCAGATAAAAAAAAAGAATAATAAAAAAAACCCTAGCTTATTTCCTGTGATTTTTATAAAGTAGGTCTCTGGGATGGGGTTTTTTGGGGGGGGTTATTTTCTATAACATGAATAAGTGCTCTTTTGCTCAATAAAATGCAATGGTTTTATGGGAAATGCCTTCGCTAAGGTGTCTCCCATCCATTTTCAGCAGAAACAATAATAGAGAATGACCGGGCATAAAGGAGACGTGGATTAATTTCAAACTCATCACGTAATTGTGTGCTATTTCCCACGAGGTCCACAAAACAGGTTGCAGCATATGAGACATGAAGTCCATATTTATTGGGGGGGGGGGGGAACCCACCAGAGTCAAGGCAAACACACAACTCCCTTTGAGCATTCTCATGACGGGAATAAAATTAACTTCCCAGTTCTCTGGTTTTATTTTTTATTTTATTCCCCCCCCCCCCATCTCTTTGGTCCCCGAGCTGAGTAATTGCATTTTGTGCATTTTTTTAGAGTACCACATAAATCCTGCAGCTATAAATAGATTTTTATTTTTATTTTTTGGGGAAATCACCTCTGATCTACCATGATCCAAAGTCAGGCAAATTGAGATGCAAATTTCATAGGGGCTATATTATTATTATTATGGATCATCGCACAGTCAGCCAGATGTTCAGACTGGATTTGGCATTTTGTCTACCTATCGAGTCCTTACCCATGACCTGGGATAGGCAGATGTGGATGGTTGATGGTATTACAGGTATCATCGCAGGATGGAAGCAGTTCCTAATAAGGCCGCCTTTTGCAATTGACTAATAGCGAATTTGTCAATGCCGATGATGGTGTTCAAGTGGTGCTCCAGTTGTTTTGGGATTGCACCCAAGGAGCCTATTACTATTGGTACTACCCTTGCTTGCTTTTGCCACAGTCTTTCTATTTCTATTTGTAGGTCTTTGTATTTTGTTATCTTCTCCAGTTCTTTCTCGTCTATTCTGCTGTTTCCAGGCACTGCCACGTCCACTATCCAGACTTTTTTGTCTTTCTTATCGACAATTGTTAAGTCTGGGGAGTTATGTTGCAGGTGCTTGTCTGTTTGAATTCTGAAGTCCCAGAGCAGTTTAATTTTATCATTTTCTATGACTTTCTCTATTTTATGATCCCACCAGTCCTTTCTTACAGGCAAATGATAGTTCTTGCAGATCTTCCAATGCACCATTGTTGCTACTTTGTCATGCCGTTGCTTGTAGTCAGTCTGTGCGATCTTCTTGCAGCAGCTCACCAGGTGGTCCACTGTTTCTTCAGCTTCTTTGCACAGGCGGCACTTACTGTCTGTTGCTGTCTTCTCATTTTTGACTGTATATGCATTTGTCCTTAAGGCTTGGTCTTGTGGAGCCAGAATTAGTCCCTCGGTCTCTTTCTTCAATTTTCCTGTTCTTAGCCATTGCCAGGTCTGGTTATTGTTATTATTGTTATTGTTGTTGTTACTGTTATTATTTTGGATAAACAAATTAGACTGACTGAACAGCATTGCTGGATCACCTTTCAGATATCCTGACAATATTTGCCAGCAGAAAAGAAAATATAATTAAACTTTAGGGCGGGATGGCAGAATGCAATAACATGCTAACGCTCTGGGCTTTTTACTCACTGTTCTTACACTAATCTTGACAATTATTCATTTAGGATAAATTCCTTAAGCCCCACGAGTTTCATGTACCAAAGCAGACCTTTCCGTTGACAAAGAAAAAAAAATCAGCTTAAATGCCTTTATAGATGACCAAGGCTCATTACAGAAACAGAGATGACAGATTTTATTGATTAAATTCTAATATGGTGCCCTTCTGAGAGATGGAAAAATCATTTCGACGCTGTCCCTCCCTACGGAATGAGCATACGTGAACCAAGCTGCTTGCTGAAAATAAGCAAGGGCGTTTCCAATTATACAGCACCACTCATCTCTTCCCCCAATTAAAATTACTCCATTAATATTTCATAAATAAATTGACAATTACACCGATCCAAGAGGCCCAGCTATTGGCCTTGCCGGAAAAGGGTGGCGTTTGCAGTAAAATAGAATGGTGACTACGTGTGGATTATAGAGAAAGGCTATACTAATGTGAGTAACAATCCTATTTTAATAAGAGCAGTTTTGGGCTTGTAACACACAACTGGGATCAGAATTTTCTTGAAGGCAAATTATATCCATTTTTAATGTTTGTAATCGTGTGAAGGTTTTTCTCCTTTTTGAAGGAGAATTTAGTCCATTACAAAAATTAAAAATGGATATAATTTGTCTTCAAGAAACACATATGAAGAGACAGCATGATAAGTTGTTAGAGCAACTGAAAATCGGTAAACTTTACTTCGCATTAGCACGTCAAAAGAAAAGAGGAATAGCTCATAGTCCCCTGGTGATTGGCCCAAAGTCACCCAACCGGCTTTCATACTAGGGCGGGACTAGAACTCACAGTCTTCTGGTAATTGGCCCAAAGTCACCCAGCTGGCTTTCACGCCTAAGGCGGGACTAGAAGTCACAGTTTCCTGGTGATTGGCTCAAAATCACCCAACCGGCTTTCATACTAGGGCGGGACTAGAACTCACAGTCTTCTGGTGATTGGCCCAAAGTCACCCAGCTGGCTTTCACACCTAAGGCGGGACTAGAACTCCCTGTCTCCTGGTGATTGGCCCAAAGTCACCCAGCTGGCTTTCATGCCTAAGGCAGGACTAGAACTCACAGTCTCCTGGTGATTGGCTCAAAATCACCCAACCGGCTTTCATACTAGGGCGGGACTAGAATTCACAGTCTCCTGGTTCTAACCCAGTGCCTTAAAACTCTACAACCATCCTAAATACAGGCCAGTGGCCAAGTGCCTGAATCCTGACCCCACGACGGTGGGGAGGCTGCAACCGTCGTAAGCGCGAGAATCAGCTGTCAGTCACTTTTTTCAATGCCACTGTAATTTCGAACAGTCACTAAATGAGTGGGTGTAAGTCAAGGACTACCGCTAAACAGTGTTTGCTGCCTGAAAGAACAAGAATGTAAAAGCGTTTGCTTTATGTTGTGTAAGTCACGGGAGAAAGAGGTGGCGGTAATTAATAGCGGCGCTAATTTTACGATCTATACACGGCTTGTGTATGACATATCATCCATTATGACAGGCTTTTGTGTCCCCCAGACCTATCCAGCTGTTCATCGGTAACTTGTCCTACTTCTCTGAGGAATAAAATTCCAGGAGACAGGCTAGGGAATTAAGACAGTGGCTCTTTTATTGCCATACTAATTAAATGTAATTAAATTAATGGCAGGCTGGAATGGGAAGCATTTTAAGGAAATCGGAGCGTATTTGCTTTACGTTCATCCAAAGCACAGCAACCCCCATCCTTACAGCATGAGTATAAATATCTAGTTGGTGGCTGAATTTGTGATGGATGCTCAATTAATTTTGTCAGGTTTTATGAGCCGGTTTTATATGACTAGTGAACAATTGGGTTAATTTAAACCGTCAATATTCAGAAAAGAAGGAACTTTTTTAAAAAATCTTCCTTTTGCTAACCTGTATAAACTTTACTTAAAAACAGCACCGTTAGTTGCAAGACTCAGTGGTTTTAAAATGTTTAGAAATCTGGTAGGGTGTACTGTTGAACACTGGGGGGGGGGTTGCTTTCCTGATCACTGAATGTTTATTGATCCCTCTTTCCAATGCTCTAAAAGGATTTGAGGTTTTGTGAGCTTATGGATATCACTTTGACAAATGTCTTGCAAGCTACTTCCAAAATCTCACCAAGGAAACTAGAGGGATTATTCCTGGCAATCACCAGGAGTTAACATTGAGAATGCAGAATAAAAGAGATGGAAGGGACCCTTGGAGGTCTCCTAGTCTAACCCCCTACTCAATCAGGAGACTTTATCTATACCATCCTGGTCAAATGGCTGCTAATCTCTTCTTGAAAACCTCAAAACCTCAACCCACAACTTCTGGAGGCAAGTCCTTCCACGGATTAATTGTTGTCACTGTCAGAAAAATCTCTCCTTAGTTCTAGGCTGCTTCTCCCTTCAATGATCTATAGCAGGGCTTTTCAACCAGTGGGACGGGTACCACTTGTGGTACATTGGCACCTGGCAGGTGGTACACGACCATCGTAGAAAATGGTGGCGGGGAGGAGAATGAGCTGAACCGGTGGCAGCACCGCACAAGCCTGAGCGAGAGACGGCTGGAGCTGCAGGGCTGTCAGGGCTCAGCGGAAGCGCCAGGATTAATGCCGCTTTCCAGCTGTTGGTGTTTTTGGGGGGCTGTCAGGGCTCAGTGGAAGCGCCAGGATCAGTGCTAGGCTCCAGCTGGAGCTCGGCGCTGATCCTGGTGCTTCTGCTGAGCCCTGAAGAAGCACCAATCAGCTGGAAAGCAGCACTGATCCTGGCACTTCTGCTGAGCCCAAAAGAAGCGCCGATCAGCTGGAATGTTGCAGCATCACCAGGCTCTTGTGGTTTACATTCAGATGCTTGGCAACTGATTCATATTTATGATGGTCACAGTGTCCCAGGGTCATGGGAAGTGTCCAAAACCTGTTGCAACCACCCAGCAGATGGGGGGGGACCAAACGCCCCCACTGCCAATCCTCAACAGAAATGCTCCCAACAATGGAAACCTCGGACAGCAGGAAGAGCACCGCCAGGCGGGCGGGCAGGTGTCTTGCTCGGCTGTGGCTTGGGGGGCACTTTTTCAGGGCCATTGTAACTTCAAACAGTCACTAAGCGAACTGTTGTAAGTCGAGGACTACCTGTACTTTATCACTTTTTTCCTTTTTTTTTTTTTTTTTGGTCATCAGGTTTTTGCTAGGCGACTGGTGGTACTCGGATGTTGCCACATCCTAAAAGTGGTACAATGGGTGAAAAGGTTGAAAAGCCCTGATCTAAAGAGAAGGCCCATGGGGAAAAAGGCCCTAGGGAATAATGTTATCAGAATAAACAGGACATTTTCCAAAGTATGACTCAAAAGGTGTTTGTTTGTTTTTTCAAAAGGCAACTGGACTTGGTTTCTTCCCTTGCAGATGTTTGGCTTCTCATCCAAGAAACTTCTTCAGTTCTGACTCAACAGCACATAGACTTATATAGCGCTTCCCAGTGCTTTACGGTCCTCTCTAAGCGGTTTACAGAGTCAGCCTGTTGCCCCCCAACAGTGAAGTGAAAGTGATCTCCACCCGCTTCATGCGACATGATATCCCAGTCCTCGGAAAAGAATTAGCTTCCTGTTAAAACAAGGTTAAAGGGAACTGAACCACGTTTGGGGACCAGGGAGAGCATGGATTCAAGAGCTGCAAACAACTCCTCTATATATGAGGTAGCCTCTCTGCTTCTAGCCCAAAGCTAAAATCCCTGCACCACACTGCTTAAGTCTTCATTTATTTATTTTTAGAAAAGCCAGATAACATGTGTAGAGGAACAGATTAAGCCAGGTAATAGCAATTCTAATCCACCCTATTTACGCCTTCTCAAAGAACACCAGTTGTATCAAGGGATTCCCCCAGCCTCCTCAAATAGGGACTATAATTAGCCCGGGATTAGAACCAGTCAGAAACTCAAGAATTGCTCACAATAAATAGAATCAGATGGAAGATGGGCCAGAGCAGAGCTGCGTAATCAGACCTAAGCAGCAACCTGGAAAAAAAAAAAAAGAAGAAATGTGGAATTTATTATCTGAAGCAATAATTCACACGCCTCAAGTAGAGAAGAACAGATACCGCACGCACAAATCGCTGGATGACATTTAATGCAAGTATAACATGGAGATACTCCGTCTCTCTGCTGTAAGTCTTCTAGAATCACTTGCCTGTGAGCAATTTATGTCACTCTCTGCTCCGTCTCCCATCTTCCCATGAAATAATACGGTATTTGGCTCCCGTATTACGAAGAAGCGGGAGATTAATAATAGCACAATTAAATGCTACCGCATGTTTTAACGCAACACACCGGAGAGGGATTACAGAAAAGGGCAGAGACGCCAGCTAGGAATGTAAAATAAGGATACAATTTAAGGTAAACGCACGCCGTGATACTCTTGTCTTGAAACTGCCTTTTAGAGAGAAGCTTCTCCCAGGAAAAATGTATTTTTGAGGGCAGAAATTGTATGAAACCAGCCAAGCAGGTGGAGATGGTGTGGCTTATGGAACCATGTTCACACTTTCATCCCGGCCTCCTCTGTTTATCTCAGTTAGCGTCATCGGCCCACTGCCTCCGTTATAATATACGGTTCCTAATTATTTTCCTACCTACTTTTGAATATTTGATGAGCCTTTTTTCCCTCCAAAGGCAGAACATTTACATTCTGTTAATTTTTAAAAACTTGCTTCAGAAATCTCTTCCCTACAATCATACAGATGGTAGAACATGGCTATCTCGTGAGGCTAACCGATGCCGGAGGCCAAACTTAAAACGATTCCGCCTACAAACAGAATATCCAACATCGTCTTTATGGGGCGTATTGAAGAGATATTCAAGTTATTCAAGGTCTGGCCCATTTTGAACCGTTGGGTCAAGCTCACGTTGACTGAAAAATGTACAGTTACTGGCAAAGGAAATGGAGAAGATGGCGGGGTCATAGCTGTGTTGGGGAATGGAGGCAAAAACACATGGAGAACGGTTGCAGGAATCGGGTCGGTCTAGTTTAATGAAAAGAAGGACCAGGGATGGCATGATAGCAGCCTTCCAATATTTCAGGGGCTGCCCCAAAGAAGAGGGGGGTCAACCTATTCTCCAAAATACTTGAAGGCAGGACAAGAAGCGAACTAATCAAGGAGAGAAGCAACCTGGAACTAAGGAGAAACTTCCTGATAGTGAGAACAATTAATCAGTGGAACAACCTGCCTCCAGAAGCGGTGAATGTTCCAACACTGGAGGTTTTTAAGAAGAGATTGGACAGCCATTTGTCTGGAATGGTGTAGGGTTTCCTGCCTGAGCAGGGGGTTGGACTAGAAGACCTCCAAGGTCCCTTCCAGTTCTGTTATTCTGTTTTTCTCTGATGGATAGGGATTATCTGAACCCCTTTGAATAGATTTTTGACCTGGAAAGGTGACTGAAAAAGTACAACAATCTTGTTGAATGGCCTGATCAGGGCCAGCTACACTAGGGTAAGGTCATAAGTGGTTGGTATCTATAAAGCAATCAACTCAGGTAGCAACTGTGAGAGGGATCTCAGAGTCCTAGTGGACAATCCCTTAAATAGGAGCCAGCCGTGTGCTGCAGCTGCCAAAAAAGCCAACACAGTGCTGGACTGCATGAACAGAGGGCTAGAATCAAGATAACATGAAGGGTTAATACCACTTTACAAGTCCTTGGTAAGGCCACACTTGGAGTACGGCATCCAGTTTTGGTCACCACGATGTAAAAAAGATGTGGAGACTCTAGAAAGAGTGCAGAGAAGAGCAACAAAGATGATCAGGGGGCTGGAGGATAAAACATACAAAAAACGGTTGCAGGAATTGGGTATGTCGAGTCTAATGAAAAGAAGGACGAGGGGGGACAGGATAGCAGTCTTCCAATATCTCAGGGGCTGCCCCAAAGAAGAGGGAGTCAAGCTATTCTCCAAAGCGCCTGAAGGCAGGACAAGAAGCAACGGATGGAAACTCATCAAGGATAGAAGCAACCTGGAACGAAGGAGAAACTTCCCGACAGCTAGAACAATTAACCAGTGGAACAACCTGCCTCCAGAAGCTGTGAATGCTCCAACACTGGAAGTTTTTAAGGAGAGGTTGGACAGCCATTTGTCTGAAATGGTATATGTCAGGGGTAGACCACCTTGGCTCTTTTATGACTGGTGGACTTCAACTCCCAGAATTCCCGAGCCAGCCACGCTGAGGGGAAAGGGAGAGGTTTCCAAGCTGAGCCATGCTAACTCAGGGATTCTGGGAGTTGAAGTCCACGAGTCATGAGGGGGCCATAGTTCCCCCATGCTGGCTCAAGAATTCTGGGAGTTGAAGTCTGCAAGTCATGAAGGGGCCATAGTTCCCCCATGCTGGCTCAGGGATTCTGGGAGTTGAAGTCAACGAGTCATAAAAGAGCCAAGGTTGCCTACCCCTGGTATAGGTTTTCCTGCCTCAGCAGGGGGTTGGACTAGAAGATCTCCAAAGTCCCTTCCAACTCTGCTATTCTATTCAGGTTGTCTTTAAATTCTTTTTCTGTCTAGCTTCTTTGCTGGATCTGCCAGAATCTGGCTGGGGAATCTATTTATAATTGCATGGAACGTGATCGGAATTGATGAATTCAAGGTAAATCTCAGCCCTTTCCTTCAACCTTCAAGCCTTCTTCTCATTGGCAAGGCCAGGACGCTGTTCTGAATAGAATTACGCAGTCTGAACTAACCAAAATAACGCTTGTGAATGTCTCTCGAAGCTGCCTCTGAACGACAACAGGCTGCAAGAATAGCCAGGAGCAGATTTGCACAACTACACCGGAGGTCCTCAACAAGCAGTCCTTGGTTTACAACCACATTTCAGCCCCAAAATCAGTGCTGCTGTAAATGGAGGACCCCTTGTATAAATACTTGAGGTTAACATGCTGCAGAGAAGCAGCATTCACTACAAGAGCACGTAGCCCTTGACTTACGTTCATTTAGGGACCGTTCCAAGTTACAACAGTGCTGAAAAAAAATAATTAGGACCATTTTTCACAATTAATGACCGTTGCAGCATCCCCAGGGTCACGTGATCAAAACTGAGATGCTTGGCAACTGGCATGTACTTATGACTGTTGCAGCCTCTTTGGGTCATGTGATCCCTTTTTGCCACCATCTGGGGAAGCCTGATTCGCTTAATGACCGGGTTACCGACTTAACCACTGCAATGATTCACTTAACAGCCATAGCAAGAAAAGTCGTAAAACGGGGCAAAACTCACTTGACAATTGTCTTATTTAGCAACAGAACATTTGGGCTCGGTCACGGTCGTACGTAGAGGACGACCTGCTCACTGCCTCGTCATGCATTTCCCTTCACGCAGTGAAGAAATCCCTTGCTGAAGGAAGCTAGTTAGCCTCCTATAAATTAAAAATAAGTGTGATGGAATAAATTTGGGGAAAGCCTCTTAAAATAAAGATTAATCTTGGGAGCTAGGCGGGCCTTAATCACATTTTTTCCTTAATCCAAATGCTCCAAAAGTTCCCTCCGAACATCTGTCTACATTTTCTTATGCGTTTAGCTTGTGCAGATGAAAAGGTTTCTTTGATCCACAGGAATAAAAGAGACACAGAGAGAGAGAGAGAGACAGACAGACAGACAGACAGACACAGAGAGAGAGAGAGAGAGAGAGAGAGAGAGAGAGAGAGAGAGAGAGAGAGAGAGAGGGAGGGAGGGAGGAAGAGAGAGAGAGAGAGAGAATGAGAAAATAACAGAACAACAGAGTTGGAATGGACCTTGGAGGTCTTCTAGTCCAACCCCCTGAGAGGGGGGGAGAGGGAGGGAGGGGGGAGGGAGGGAGGAAGAGAGAGAAAGAGAGAAATCAGAATACAAACTCCAAGTTTTTATATTTTTCTGCATTGCTAGTTGATTCCAGTGGAATGGACTCAGTTTTATTCCAGTTTCAAAAGAAAATCTGATGAGGCCCCGTACTTATGTTTTAATAGAGTAGAGTAGAGTAGAGTAGAGTAGAGTAGAGTAGAGTAGAGTAGAATAGAATAAGAGAGTAGAGTAGAATAAGAGTAAATAGAGTATAGAGTAGAATAAGAGTAGAGTAGAATAGAATAGAATAGAATAGAATAAGAGTAATGATAATAGAATAGAATAAGAGTAATGATAAGAATAGAATAGAATAGAATAGAATAGAATAGAATAGAATAGAATAGAATAGAATAGAATAGAACAGTACAGTACAGTACAGAACAGAATAGAATTACAATAGGGTAATGATAAGAACAACAGAATAGAATAGAATAGAATAAGAATAATGATAATAGAATAGAATAGAATAAGAGTAATGATAAGAATAGAGTAGAGTAGAGTAGAATAGAATAGAATAGAATAGAATAGAATAGAATAGAATAGAATAGAATAGAATAGAATAGAATAGAATAGAAAGGGACCTTGGAGGTCTTGTAGTCCAACCCCCTGCTCAAGCATAGGAACCTATACCATCTCAGAAAAGTGACTGTCCAGTCTCTTCTTAAAAACCTCCAATGATGGAGTGCCCACAATTTCTTAAATTAGGAACTTTTTATGCAAGGGGGGGGGGGTTAAGGCAAGACAATAATTGTTCAATGCTAAAAAAAAAAAAAGGAATTATTTCCCAAGTCACCATCTAAGATTAGAGTTGAAAGTGCTCGCGGCCTATTTATAAAGTGGCACTCAATCAGTACAACGTTAAAGCTAACTGACATTAATTTATGTAGGCATAGTTTCGTGGTTTACCTAAACATCAGCTTGCGTGTTTTTTTTCCCATGTAATGCAATACTCTTTCTCTTTTTCTTCGCTTTTCGCATGAATATATAAATATAAATATATGCACGGGTTTGCACAAAATGAATATAGGCACGGGTATATTGAAAAAAAATACCTTGGAAAAAATAAAGCGAGCTAACGGTCTGACATGAGGTTACTATGATTTGCAAAAATGATTATGACGAAGCACCTAGTCCTCAACTTAAAACAGTTCATTTAGTGACTGTTCCAAGTTATGACGGCACTGAAAAAGAACAGACTTACGACCGTTTTTCACCCTTAATGACCGTTTGCAGGACCCCTGTGGTCACGTGATCAGACAGCTCAGCAATTTACTCGTATTTATGACGGTCACAGTGTCCCGGGGTTCTGACAAGCAAAGTCAATGGAGGAAACCAGGTTCACTTAACCATGTTTTTAATTTAGCAAAGGCAATGATTCGCTTAACAAGGGTGGCAAGCAAAGTCGTAAAGTGGGGGCAAAACTCACTTAACAAATGTTTCACTTAGCAACCTAAATGTTGGGCTCCACTGTCGTCGTAAGTGGAGGACTTGCCTGCATTTGGCCCAGGTGCTGCTGCTGCTATAACTAAACAGAAATAAGATCTAATAACCCAAGGACTATTGGACAATGGAAATTCCTAAGGGGCTGTTTGTCTCGAGTCTTAGAGCAAACGAGACGAACAAATAATTTAAAAGCACAATACATAATAATTAATCATATTTTTAAAAGGTTGTCTTATTCAATGCTGTTTCAGAAATGCCTCAGAAAAGATAATTTAGCATGAAAGATAGTTTAAAAACCCATTAGATATAATGAATTAACCAGTGCCATCCCCAAATAATAATAATTCAAAATAGGGGCTCACAACTAATTAAATAGAAAGCAAAAGCAAATAGCTGCATCTATGTGTAACCGAATTGAGTTCTCTTTCCCAAGATAATCTAAAGTCTGTTTGTTTTCTCACTGATAAAGCAGAGGCAGCCCCACTCCAGCACTGCCAAAATATATAGAGAGAAAATATCATTTAATAACTAGTCTAATCTCAGTTTTTTGCCTGTCTGGATTTGATCCCCATTTAATAATCAATTGTTCCCAATTCTTCCTCTCTTTCAAGTCTTAAGAGATCAGATGCGGTCAAATCCACCCGTTCCATTTATATCTAATTGAGAGAAAAGCTACTTAAAGATCCTTTTGCAATTAAAAAGATAACGATCATCTCTCGTTGGTGTGTTTTTTTGCAGCAAAAAGCCTGCTGTGTATCAAATGGAAGAGGCATTCAGATAACTTCTGTGCTGGAGCATAGGCTTATTGTGGGAATAAGGTTAATAAACCAAACTGAATCCATCTGACATCGTGTTGGGCTTTGCAGTTGCTTAATTCCCCTTCTGTTACCAGGCCTCTCCATCACAGAATTAAACACAAAAATCTATGCCGTGGAAACGCTGCCGGTCTTTGGGCTATAGATCTGAACCCCACCACTTGTGGCCATCCAACTGGGAATCTATATTTACATAGGCAGACGGGTGTCTAGATGATAGCTAAATGATGGCTAGATAGCTGGATGGATGGATGGATGGATGGATGGATGGATGGATGGATGGATAAGAGAGAGAGAATAGATATAGATGTAGGTGTAGATATAGATATAGAGAGAGGGGGGGAGAGGGGGGGGAGAGAGAGAGAGAGATGGATGATAGATAGATAGATAGATAGATAGATAGATAGATAGATAGATAGATAGTAGGTGACCAGATGATAGCTAGAAAACTGGATAGATGGATGGATGGATAAGAGAGAGATTAGATATAGATGTGTGTGTAGATATAGATATAGTGTGTGTGTGTATATAGAGAGATGGACGATAGATAGATAGATAGATAGATAGATAGATAGATAGATGGATGGATGGATGGATGGATGGATGGATGGATGGATGGATGGATAGATAGATAGATAGACTAGTAGGTGGATGGATGGATGCAGAGAGAGATTAGATATGGATGTGGATATGGATGGATGGATGGACAGACGGATAGTTGGATGGATAGATGGATATACAGAAAGACACAGATATAGATGATAGAGATAGAGATAGATGATATAGAGATAGAGAGATAGATGATTGATAGATATACTGTAGCTCAGTGTTTCCCAAACTTGACAATTTTAAGGCATGAGGACTTCAACTCCCAGAATTCCACAGCCAGCAACGCTGGCTGTGGAATTCTGGGAGTTGAAGTCCACATGCCTTAAAATTGTCAAGTTTGGGAAACACTACTGTAGCTACAGATATAATTTATTTGCCATCGACCTTGCCACAGGTGACATACAACATTAAAAACAGTAAAATCGTGCAATCTAAACATTACTTTTAACAAGGAAAACAGAAATTATAATTAAGATGGGGAAGGGAGGAGGCAGGCTATGCAGGAAGGGGGAGTGAGATCTGCTCTTCGTTGGTCAACCACTTCAGAGTGACACTCCCCCGTTGGGTCATCAAGCCATCTGGCAGAGCCAGGCTCTTACGGAAGGCCAGGAAGGTGGGAGCAGATCTCAGCTGGGGGATGAGATGTTTCAGAAGGCAGGAGCCACAGCAGAGAAGGCTCTTCTCCTGGACCCCACCGGCCAGAATTCCTTGACCGATGGGGGTCCACCACATGTTTCCTCTGTCGGTGTGGATGGGGTGGACCCGTCCCACTGGGGTGAGATGGTTCCTCAAATAAACTGGACCCACCTCATGGAGGGCTCTAAAGCAGTGGTTCTCAACCTTTTTAATGGCGCGATCCCCAACCAGTCGTAAGTCGAGGACTACTCAACTGGTCGTAAGTCGAGGACTATTCAACTGGTGCAGCACCGTTTGCAGAATGGGACTTTTGGCGGGCTCAGCAGGGCAGAGACAGCCTGGACAATTCCTATTGGCTTTTGAAAGCCAATAGAATTAGACTCTATTCAAGAGAGTCTATTCTATTGGCTTTCAAAAGCCAATAGAATAAAAGGGAGTAGCACAGCTAAGGAAAAGGGGGAAAAAATGGCAGACTGCGTTGTTTGGCGACCCCCGTGAAATGGTCGTTCGACCCCAAATGGGGTCCCGATCCACAGGTTAAGAACCACTGCTCTAAAGCGATCCCAACACCTTGTACCGATATCAGCACCATGGAGATCTCCACAGATAACTGGCGATTCAGAGGAATTGAGAGTTTAGGATAGGGTCCCCAGCCATTACCGGCCCATGGCCTATTTGCAACTGGGCTGGATGAGTGGCTGGCTGGTGCACAGACATGAAAAAAACCCCTCACACAAGTGTCGTGAGTGCTCTTGGCTCCACTTGCACGAGCAGCAGGTGCTCGTGCGAGTGCAGGCGCAGGCGCGCACACCTGCCCCTCCCACAAAGCCATCCCCTCTTCCCTCCCCTTCTCCCCCCCTCTCCAGGCCACCAACCCAGAAAGGTTGAGGAACTGTGGTTTCGGAGATCTTCTCTTCAACCTCTTCTCCAATCAAATCAACCTACTGAAGCGATAGATCAGGGGTCTTCAAACTTGGCCCTTTGATGACTTGTGGACTTCAACTCCCAGAATTCCTCAGCCAGGCACGCTGGCTGAGGAATTCTGGGAGTTGAAGTCCTCAAGTCATAAAAGGGCCAAGTTTGAAGACCCCTGACATAATGTGAGGGGGAAATAATGCTAACTCAGAAAGAGCTAAACTGGTGTTTCTCAACCTCGGCCATTTTAAGAGGTGTGGACTTCAACTCCCAGAATTCCTCAGCCAGCATGCCTGGCTGAGGAATTCTGGGAGTTGAAGTCCTCAAGGGCCAGGTTTAGTCCTCAAGGGCCCTGGTATAGATTTTTGATCTGGGACAGAGCTAGGATGGAGCTATCTGCATCTCCTGTTGATGAATTTTAACAAATCAGCCCTGAGTTAGCTTGACTTATCTTGGCTTCAAGGCAGAAAGAACACCAGACTAACTTGAAGCCCAGATTAAAAAGTCAACATTCTCAATTTAATTTTGGAGAGAGAAAAAAACCCCAAGCTTTAATCTTTCTTTCTCCAGCTCTCCACGATATTTAAAAATGTAACGTTTCTCCTTTGAGTATAACATCCTTCTGTTACGGTTTGCAAGTGACTCAGTAACATGTTCTCCTGTTTTATTGTTGTTAGCAGCTACAGGGAAGGCAACCACACCTGAGACTGTTCTTCAGCTGTGGAAAAACATGAGTGCAAGTGAGTCACGTGCACAGTAGAATGTCACGTTGAGAGAGAAGTGCCTGAATCCTTCAGAAAGCATCAAGGAGAGCGTTAAAAGCACACACAACGCCTCTCGTGGAACATCAGAAGCAGGAAATGCAGGGGGCGGCAAAAGGACCTCTGATGAAAGCTGATCTGACTAAAGAAAAGGTACTTATGAAAAGTACAATGGTGATTGGATTCGCAGAACAGGTGAAGTGGATCAGAAAAGCTATCTGCCTCCTTTTCTTCTTTGATGTCCTTCAATTAATAATGTAGCCTTGTAATAACGTTTTTCACTTTCAACGCATCCTTTTCATCTCAAACAGGTCTTCCAGAGACAGACAGAGAGAGAGAGAGAGAGAGAGGGGAGAAGAAAGAGAAAGAGAGAGAGAGAGAGAGAGAGAGAGAGAGAGAGAGAGAGAGAGAGAAAGAAAGAAAGAAAGAAAGAAAGAAAGAAAGAAAGAAAGGGAGAGAGAGACGGAAGGAAGGAAGGAAGGAAGGAAGGAGAGAGAGAGAGAGAGAGAGAGAAAGAAAGAAAGAAAGGGGAAGAGAGAGAGAAGGAAGGAAGGAAAGAGAGGAAGAGAGAGAGAAGGAATGAAGATAGGTAGGAAGGAAGGAAGGAGAGAGAGAGAGAGAGAGAAAGAAAGAAAGAAAGAGGGGAAGAGGGGAAGAGAGAGAAGGAAGGAAGGAAGGAGGAGAAGAGAGAGAGAAGGAAGGAAGGTAGGTAGGAAGGAAGGAAGGAGAGAGAGAGAGAGAGAGAAAGAAAGAAAGAAAGAAAGAAAGAAAGAAAGAAAGAAAGAAAGAAAGAGAAAAAAAGAAAAAGAAAGAGGGAAAAAGATTACTCAAAACCATTATGACTTGCAATGAATTAATCAACCCACCCATGATATCTATTGCCCAGCATGGCATAATATTTGGAGTATAAAAATAGAAGCAGGAAGACACCGGTTTGAGTCCTATCAAGACTTTTAACTGGCTGTAATTATCAACAATTTAATGGAACCCATTTCTAAATGAACACATACACTAGATTTTATTGTCAGTGTCCAGCGCCTGCTAAATCATCAAGTCTCCTCCCCCCCCACCCATTAGTTTAATCTAGATTTTTAGTGATTAAAGGAGAACACAAATTCAACTGGGTGACTTTGAGCCGGTCACTCACTCTCAGCCCTAAGCAAAAAACAATGGCAGGCCACTTCCCAAAAGGTTTGCCAAGAAACAGCATGGAACACAAGCTTGCTAATTGACCAAATTCCCAGGAGTCCATTAGCTGCATTGTATTATCATTAAAATCCCCCTTTTCATTTTTTTTTCCCCAGCCGGATTACAAAATTGTAGACAATTTTACGGTTCTTTAGCTATTCTTGTTAGGCACTTTGTGATTTAACTGTTGTTTGCATAACACTCCAATTTAAAAAGTTCCCGATGACTTATAAAACTCAAAATATGATTTTTCTCAGTTAATCTTTTAGATTTCTCGGCCTCTAGAATTATGAAACAAGACGCTAGAACTTTTATAACATCTCTTTGTTTTAAACAGACCGAATACTGGAGGGGCCCTGTTCATTTATGCTAATCTCTCTCAGCCCTGGAGAGAACGTGAAATACTAATATAAAAAAATGGAAGCACTTTTAATTATTCATATGACACGACTTCTTCACAAACAGTATTACAATCCCTGTGTCATCACAAGCTCCGAAGCATTAAAAGTCGAGAAAAATATATTGACAGCCATGCAGGAAATGCAAGTTGTGTTTTCATTTTCTTTGAAGACCTCTTTTTGTTATATATGATGGGAGAAGCATGGAGGAGGAGGAGGAGGAGGAGGAGGAGGAGGAGGAGGAGGAGGAGGAGGAGGAGGAGGAGGAGGATGTAGAGGAAGGGGAGGAGGAGGAGGAAGGGAGGAGGAGGAGGAGGAGGAAGAGGAGGAAGAGAAAGAGGAAGGAAGAGGAAGAGGAGGAGGAACAAGAAGAAGAGAAGAGGAAGAGGAAGAGGAGGAGGAGGAAGGAGAGGGAAAGAAGGAGAAGATGAAGAAGATGAAGATGAAGAAGACGAAGACGAAGACGAAGGAGGAGGAGGAGAAGAGGAGGAAGAAGAAGAAGAAGAAGAAGAAGAAGAAGAAGAAGAAGAAGAAGAAGAAGAAGAAGAAGAAGAAGAAGAAGAAGAAGAAGAAGAAGAAGAAGAAGAAGAAGAAGAAGAAGAAGAAGAAGAAGAAGAAGAAGAAGAAGAATCAGAATCAAGTAAGTCTCTTCTCCATCACAATCCAGAGAAGAAACTCTACAGGGATTTGGTTTCTCAGTTATATATGTGTGTGCCCCCCTCCCAAGAAGAAGCCAGCACGCACAACCCCGCGGGAATGGAGCAACTCTAATTTTTGTTCTTTAATTTTTGTGCTCTTCTTCTTGGTTCATTGATGAGTCCTCTCCACTTTTTCCTATTGCACAATTAAAATAAGGCCATTTGGCTGATGGCATCTTTTAGAGGAGTTTGTCGTCCTTTCCCTCTCATTAACCCACTATTAGTAAGAAACAGAGTTAGTCATACTCCGCATATTTTCATTAAAGTCAATGGGCCTTAAGTTTTGCCACAAGGCAAGGACCCGCAAAACGGAGCTGAAGTCATTCAACTGGATTCGAGCAATATAATTTTCAGATTCTTGTGAGATTGGCTGAAAATACTGATAGTGATAACGTTTCATCATTGTAGCTGTCCAAATTGTGTTCCACACAAAGGGGGTGTGCTTTTGGACTGGGATCCTTTGCAAGAACTCTAGTTGCCAAAACATCAAACTCTCTGCATTTGTTTCGAATCTGGGTGGCTTCATAATTGTATATTGTTGTTGTTAGTTGTGAAGTTGGGTACGACCCATCACGACCACACGGACAATGTTCCTCCAGGCCTTCCTGTCCTCTGCCATCTTCTGGAGTCCATTTTAAGCTCATGTCTCCTGCTTCAGTGACTCCCTACAGCCACTTCATTCTCTGTCGTCCCCTTCTTCTCTTGCCCTCCATCTTTCCCAGCATTAGGCCCTTCTCCAGGGAGTCCTTCCTTCTCATTAGGTGGCCAAAGGACTTGAGTTTCAACTTCAGGATCTGGCCTTCTCAAGAGCAGTCAGGGTTGATCTCCTCTAGGACTGACCGGTTTGATTGCCTTGTGGTCCAGGGGACTCGCAGGAGTCTTCTCCAGCACCAGAGTTCAAAGGCCTCCATTCTTTGGTGCTCGGCCTTTCTTATGGTCCAACTTTCACAGCCCTACATTGCAACTGGGAAAACCATGGCCTTGACTATACGCACTTTTGTTGGCAGGGTGATGTCTCTGCTTTTGAGTATGCTGTCTAGATTTGCCATCGCTTTCCTCCCCAGGAGCAAGGGTCTTTTAATGTCTTGGCCACAGTCCCCATCTGCGGTGATCTTGGAGCCCAGGAAGATAAAATCTGTCACTACCTCCAATTCTTTCCCATCTATGCAAATCGGTTATAGTGGATTAGGTTGTAGGATATTGCACTTCGGCCTATCACCTTTTCTTTATGTGCGTGTCAGAAAAAAAGGCAGTAAAAAATGAAAATAAAAAGTCCCAGCCATCTATGTGTATTAGAAATATTTTGTTTTGGTGACTTGCCTCGGTTCTTGGCTGATGGGATTTGTGATTCGCCAACGAGTCATTGAAAATTTGGATGACCCTTTTAAAAAGCCCCTTTTCTGAGTATAGTAAGATTGGCCTTCGGGGGTTTTGATTTTAATCTGTTGGATCCCTGAACCTGTCCCAGTTTTTTTAAAACTCTGGGACAGAGAAATGGACTCCAGTGTGCAGGGAGTCCTCAACTTACGAGCCCAGTTTTGCATCTGGCCAAAATCCAACTTTTCACTTGATGAATGCGTACTGCAACAAGATATACGTATCTGTAAGCTCCCCTTTTGATCCAGCTGAAATTCTGCTTTCACAGAAACATTATTTTTATAGTAGCTGCAAAGCACGTCGGCACTTCCAAGTCAAGGAAAATCTTTCTCTGGAAGGAAGCTTTGCGCTCCGACAGAAAGTCGGCCTAATCACAATTTAAATCAGTCACGCAATGGCGTAAAATAAGAAACCATCTGCAACAGGGGAGGGCTGAAATTCAGCTGTGGAAAACTAGCTGAATGGGTCTACACCGAAAATATAATCCAAAACTCAAATAACTTGGAGGAAAGGAAATCAAGCAAAGCAAGAAAATTATGCTACTGAAAAAAAAAATCACAAGTACATGTACAGAGAGAGGTTACTGATTATCCTATCCTATCCTATCCTATCTTATCTTATCTTATCATCTTATCTTATCCCATCCCATCCCATCCAGTTTTGGTCACCACGATGTAAAAAAGATGTTGAGACTCTGCAAAGACTGCAGAGAAGAGCAACAAAGATGATCAGGGGACTGGAGGCTAAACCGTATCAAGAATGGTTGCTGGAATTGGGTATGTCTAATCTAATGAAGAGAAGGACGAGGGGAGACAGGATAGCAGTATTCCAATATCTCAGGGGCTGCCCCAAAGAAGAGGGAGAAGCTCTTCTCCAAAGCCCCTGAAGACAGGACAAGAAGCAACGGATGGAAAATAATCAAGGAGAGAAGCAATCTAGAACTAAGGAGAAACTTCCTGACAATTAGAACAATTAACCAGTGGAACAACCTGCCTCCAGAAGCAGTGAATGCTCCAACACTGGAAGTTTTTAAGAAGAGACTGGACAGCCATTTGTCTGAAATTGTATAGGATTTCCTGCCTGAGCAGGGGGTTGGACTACATGACCTCCAAGGTCACCATTACTACTACTACTACTACTACTACTACTACTACTACTACTACTACTACTATTATCTTACCTTATCTTATTCTATCTTATCCTGTATTGTCTTGTCTTGTCTCATCTCATCTCATCTCATCCTATCCTATCCCATCCCATCTCATCTTATCCCTTCCCATCCCATCATCTCATTTCATCCCATCCCATCTCATCTCATCTCATCTCATCTTCTATTTCCTAAGAATGCAGCGCCAAAGCCTAGCTATTTACATTTATGATAATCAGAGTAAAGGAACGAGCCTCAAGTCTATAGCAGTAGCCTGACTGATCCTTCCCTAGCACCTCGCACATTAGAGGAATGAAGAATTTGCATTAATGCAAATTTATTTCCCTTCTTTTTATTACCGGGAACTATACGGCACTTCAATCATAAGATGGCCAACTCTGCTGGGGTCTGAGAGACAGGAATCAGCTTAAATCAAATGCTCAGTTGCCTGGTAGACCCAGCTGCACAGCTGGAGATGCAGCCATGAAATATTACGGGGAATATTTCAAGTCAACAGCAGCCGGAATTGTAAATCTGTGGTGGACTACAGAGGACGCAGTTTAAGCCAGATGGCTGGAATAAATAATAAAAATAATCACAGGGCTGTTTGCGAGGGAGGTACGAGCGTGTTGAAGAATTTGTTGGGTTTTTTTCATCGATTTTGATAGCGATTTGCAAGATTTCCATCAGGCAGAGTAAAACTTTCCTGGCAAAAGATATTTAGCAAGTACAGATCGTCCTTGACTTAGTGATTGTTCATTTGTGGCTGTTCAAAGTTACAAGGGCGCTTTAAAAAAAAAAAAAAAAAGCGACTTGGGACAATTTTTCACACTTACAACCCGTTGCAGCATCCCCAGGGTCAGGTGAACAGAATCCAGACGCTTGGCAACTGACTTGCATTTATGACGGTTGCCAGCGTCCCGGGATCACGTGATCTCCCTTTGGCGACGTTCTAACAAGCAAAATCCATGGGAAAGCCGGATTCGCTTAACAACCGTGCTAATTTAACAACGGCAGTGATTCACTTAACAAGTGTGACAAGAAAGGTCACTAAACGGGGCAAAACTCATTTAACAACTATCTTGCTTTAGCAATGGAAATTTGGGGCTCAGTTGTCGAGGACTGCCTCTGGTGAACACGTATTTCTAATTTATGAATGGACGTTTTTCCCTTACATCACAAAAGAATCAAGCCCTCTCTATTTAATTACATGACCTAAAACTAAAGGAATATTTGTGGTGTAAGATGGCAGACAGCATGCTCTATCCCGGTTCCATTTCTCTTTGCAGAAACATCCCAGGAGGAACTAGGATGTATATTTAAGGAAGACTTCAGAAAATGATTCGCTAAGGCAGTGGTTCTCAACCTGTGGGTCGGGACCCCATTTGGGGTCGAACGACCATTTCACGGGGGTCGCCAAACAAGGCTGTCTGCCATTTTTCCCCCTTTTCTTTGGCCACGCCCCTGGCATCCGGTGATGTATAAGTGGTTGGGGGTCACCACAACATGGGGAACTGTATTATGGGGTCGCGGCATTAGAAAGGTTGAGAACCACTGCTCTAAGGGAATCGTGAAATTTGAGAAAGTATCTCAGATACTCTCTAGTTCTCTGGAACGTAAAGGGGAAGAAGGAAGGAAGGGGAAGTAGAAGGGGAAGGGGAAGTGAGGGAGGGAAGGAGAGAGGGAGGGAAGGAAGGAAGGAAGGAAGGAAGGAAGGAAGGAAGGGAGGAAGGGAGGAAGGAGGAAGGAAGGGAGGGAGGAAGGGAGGGAGGAAGGAAGGGAGGAAGGGAGGAAGGAAGATGGGAGAGGGAGGGAGGGAGGAAGAAAGAATATGGGGGAGGGAAGAAGGGGAGGAAGAAAGGGAGGGAGGAAGGAAGGAAGGAAGGAAGGAAGGAAGGAAGGAAGGAAGGAAGGAAGGAAGGAAGGAAGATGGGAGGGAGGGAGGGAGGGAGGGAGGGAGGAAAGAATATGGGAGGGAGGGAAGGAGAGAGGGAGGGAGGAAAAAATGAAGGAAGGAGAGAGGCAAAGGAAGGAAGGAAGGAAGGAAGGAAGGAAGGAAGGAAGGAAGGAAGGAAGGAGAGGGAGGGAGGGAGGAAGGAAAGAATATGGGAGGGAGGGAAGGAGGGGAGAGGGAGGGAGGAAAGAAGGAAGGAAGGAAAGGAAGGGAGGAAGGGAGGGAGGGAGGAAAAAATAGAGGGGAGGGAGGAAGGAAGGAGAAAAAATAGAGAAGGGAGGGAGGGAGGAAGGAGAGAGTGAGGGGAAGGAAGGAAGGGAGGAAGGAAAAAATAGAGAAGGGAGAGAGGGAGGGAGGAAGGAAGGAGAAAAAATAGAGAAGGGACGGAGGGAGGGAAGAGAGAGTGAGGGGAAGGAAGGAAGGAGGGAGGGAGGGAGGGAGGGAAGGAAGGAAGGAAGGAAGGAAGGAAGGAAGGAAGGAAGGAAGGAAGGAAGGAAGGAAGGAAGGAAGGAAGGAAGGAAGGAAGGAAGTCCACAGTGTTCCCTTGGGAAACACAAATGTCCAGACTCGAATTATCCTGTTTCACACACATTGTGCAGAAACCTAGCCCTTCAGGATTGGCAAAGATGGGATGAAAGACAACGGAAGGACCAGCAGCAGCGAGGATGGATTCAGTCACAGTGACGATGGCACCATTGAAAGATCTGAAAGACCCAGTTAGGGACAAGTTGCCATGCCGAAAATCTATATTTCCGGTTGCTAAGAGTCAACACCGACTCGGTGGCACCTAATCTTCTATACATATGTACACACAGAAAGAGGGAGTGGAGAGTGTCTTAATCACCACAAACTGGAGGCAATTAATTTTTACCTCTGAGTCACCAATCTTGTGCCTGGCTGGTAAATTCCCCCGTATAGAATATTTACCATTGTAGAGGGAACAGTTAAGTTAGCATTTGTCTAACGAGGCAATTCTCACGTTTGCGTTATCTTAAAGCACATTTTTCTAACGTGGTGCCCTCCGGAGGGGTTAGGTTTCAAATCCTCCCCTCCCCAGCTCCTGTTTTGTTAATGTCGTATATTCCCCAATTATAATTTGGCAGCTGCCACAGCTTGCAAAAAAAAGTAAATAACGTTCATTGTTGGATATCTGGGCAATTCACTTCTGTTCTGGCGAAGTACATAAAAGTTCCCTTTTCAAATCTGAATTCTTATTTGGCAAGAAAAGGAATAGACAGAACAGGCTTGCTGGTGAATACAATTCTTTTTTAAGCGAAAGGACCGCAAAGTGGGATAGCAAAACTACACGCAGAGACGCTCTCTTTTTCCAGGCCTCCCTAAGCCAAATCATGTAACAAAAAGCATATTTTGGACAGCACATTACCAAAAAAAAAAAAGATATTGAGATTTTGGAAAAACTGCTGAGAAGAGCGTCAAAGATACTTAAAGGTCTGGAGGCTAAAACATTTGAAGGAAAGTTGCAAGAATTGAGTTTGGCCAGTCTAGAGAAAAGAAGGACAAAGGGGGACAAGATAGCAGTCTTCCAGTATCTCAGGGGCTGCCCCAAAGAAGAGGGAGTCAAGCTATTAAGATGTTGAGACTCTAGAAAGAGTACAGAGAAGAGCAACAAAGATGATTAGGGGACTGAAGGCCAAAACATATAAGGAACGGTTGCTGGAATTGGGTATGTCTAGTTTAACGAAGAGAAGGACGAGGGGGGACATGATAGCAGTCTTCCAGTATCTCAGGAGCTGCCCCAAAGAAGAGGGAGTCAAGCTATTCTCCAAAGCACCTGAGGGCAGGACAAGAAGCAACGGATGGAAACTAATCAAGGAGAGAAGCAACCTAGAATTAAGGAGAAACTTCCTGACAGTGAGAACAATTAACCAGTGGAACAACCTGCCTCTAGAAGCGGTGAATGCTCCAACACTGGAGGTTTTTAAGAAGAGCCTGGACAGCCATTTGTCCGAAATGGTATAGGGTTTCCTGCCTGAGCAGGGGGTTGGACTAGATGACCTCCAAGGTCCCTTCCAACATTACTATTATCATTATTATTATTATAAATTGTGGGGGCTCCATCACTGGAGGTTTTTAAGATGAGACTGGATGGGCATTTGTCTGAAATGGTAGACGGTCTCCTCCTTCAGCATGGGGTTGGACTAGATGACCTCTCATGTCCCTTCCAGCTCTATTCTGACTGAACATATATGAAGCAACTGTACGAAAGCCGCATATAGAACGACCGCATGTTCCTCCGTGGTTATGCCCCATCGTGAAATATTATTACAAGGAAAATTGACCTTGTGTTGTACAAGTATTGATCAAGATTTTTTGCAGTGCCAGCTATTCATAATTGGTTTAAGCGTCATCGTTCTTAAACGCCGATGACTGTCAAGAAATGTATCAACAAGCTTTGGGCTCCCCAGAATAATGTCGTTGACAGGGAGGACCGAACTAGAAGTGACAGCCAGATCTGTCTTTCCACTCGTTTGCCCTGTTCAATGAGAAGGCAGGACAGGGATTCGTGAAAGGAAATAAAAGCATTTTTACTGGGAAATGCACGGCTTTCAAGCTCTGTTCTTCCAGAGGTTTGTTTTTTTCCTAATGAAGCCAAGTTCTGTACAGGTAGTCCTCAACTTACGGCCACAGAGGCCAAAATTTCTATTGCTAAATGAGACAGAGGTTAAGTGGATTTTGATCGGCTGAAAGATCAGCTGACTTTTATGACTAAGGCAGGACTAGAACTCACAGTCTCCTGGTGATCGGCTCAAAGTCACCCAGCTGGCTTTTACGCCAAAGGTGGGACTAGAACTCACAGCCTCCTGGTGATTGGCTGAAAGTCACCCAGCTGGCTTTCCTGCTTAAAGTGAGACTAGAACTCACCGTCTTCTGGTGATCGGCCAAAAGTCACCCAGCTGCATTTCATGACTAAGGCAGGATTTGAACTCACAGTCTCCTGGTGATAGGCCCAAACTCAACCAGCTAGTTTTCATGCCTACTAGAACTCACAGTCGCCCAATTTCTATCCTGGTGCCTTAAACACTGGACCAAACTGGCTCTCCCTTCTTATTTTCAATTTGATTTTATTTCTTTTTATTTCTTTTCTTTTCCATACGGTCTTTGGGCAGAAAGCAGCACACGAATGCTTTCAATTTAGAAAAATAAAAACAAAAGATTTTCACATTTCTCTTTTCTATTTCATACATCGTCGGGAACCTGACAGGTGTTCCCATTGCTGAACGGCGCAGACGTTTGATAGACTTTTCTGAACGCAAATAACAAAACCATCTGTGCATCAACATACCTAAAAAAAAACCCACCTCCCCTGGCTTTCTTCCTCAATTCCACCACTTTAAACCAGGGGGGGGGGGAATTAGTCTGATGCTAAATATATCTACCTTGGAAAGCGAAGAAAAGGACGCAAAGATTGATGCGCTATTTCCTTCCTTAATTCTCTTTATGAATTTTTTAAATTTAATTTCGTAGGAGAAAAGCAAAGGCTGCGCAGAAAAAGAGCTTGATGTGCCCTTCCATTTTACAGTCCAGAATATAGAAAGAAAATGCATTCTAAAACTGCATTTCCAGAATGACGATAACGATAAAATGAAAGCAGTTTAAACATAATTGGGGTCTCAATGGCGATAATTCTAAATACAACTGGGCATCCGATTTTTTTTAAAAAAAGGATAACTTTGACTTTCTTTGTCAGAACAAAGGGAATCACGTGACCCCGGGACACTGCAACCGTCACAAATACAGGCCAGTTGCCGAGCCTCCACATTTTGATCACATGACCACGGGGATGCTGCAACGGTCGTTAAGTGTGAAAAACGGTCATTTCAATGTCGTCATAACTTTGAATGGCCCTGAGATGAATTGCTGTAAGTCGAGGACCACGTGTAACAGTTATACTTGGAAGGCAAAGTAGGGCTTGGTTTGGTATTTCCATAACCCAGAAGCCGGAATGAAACTGGAGTTAACTGACTAGGACAACTGTCTGCTTTCTTATATCACCATGAGATACTAGACTTCCTTCGTTGATCCCCTGAAGCCCGTGGAGAAATTTTCTGACAAAAAAATGGAACCAAAAGTTGACCAAAATAAAAAAAAACTTTACTGCTAATCTGAACAGACGCCTAGCAAAGCAAAACAATTGACACAGATCACTGAATAACAAGTAATTTCTTTTAATCAACTGCACCCATATGCTGCCAATTTATCTTCACTTTGGGCCAGACTTCCGCAAACAAGCCCTGTGTGGCCGAATTATCAAAAACCCGACACATTTCAACAAGTCTTTCTCTGCAGCTCTCCCACCTCAACCGTCATTTGGGACTCTAAACTTATTTTTATGGCCCCGTTACAAAAGTGACACTGCCCACAAGTGTAGATGTGCAACTCTCAGCGAACATCCCTTGAACTTTTCTATAGAAAAAGAAGTCAGTGCAATAATATTTCGGTGGAAAACACATAGCCCTCTCAAGCACAAGCCAACATGGATTCTAATATTTAGGCAAGAGAAAACCAAAGGCACAGGTACAGTATAGGTGGTACCTTGCTCAATAGTAGCAACTGTGAGAGGGATCTCAGAGTCCTAGTGGACAATCACCTAAATATGAGCCAGCCGTGTGCTGCAGCTGCCAAAAAAGCCAACACAGTGCTGGGCTGCACGAACAGAGGGATAGAATCAAGACCACATGAAGTATTAATGCCACTCTACAAGGTCTTGGTATGGCCACATTTGGAATCCTGCATCCAGTTTTGGTCACCACGATGTAAAAAAGATGTTGAGAATCTAGAAAGAGTGCAGAGAAGAGCAACAAAGATGATCAGGGGAACTGGAGGCTAAAACATATAACGAACGGTTGCTGGAATTGGGTATGTCTAGTTTAATGGAGAGAAGGATGAGGAGGGACATGATAGCAGTGTTCCAGTATCTCAGGGGCTGCCCCAAAGAAGAGGGAGTCAATCTATTCTCCAAAGCACCTGAAGGAAGGACAAGAAGCAACGGATGGAAACTAACCAAGGAGAGAAGCAACCTGGAACTAAGGAGAAATTTCCTGACAGTTAGAACAATTAACCAGTGGAACAACCTGCCTCAAGAAGCGGTGAATGCTCCAACACTAAAAGTTTTTAAGAAGAGATTGGACAGCCATTTGTCTGAAATGGTATAGGTTTCCTGCCTGAGCAGGGGGTTGGACTAGATGACTCTTCCAACATCATCATCACCATCATTATTATTATTATTATTATTATTATTATTATTACCACCACCATCATCATCATCATAATTATTGAGAAACAGAAAACACAATTAATATTCACCAGCTTAACATGTTGTTCTAAGTTACAGTGATTCCACATATGGAACCTGCTTTGAGAAATAGTGAAACCCAGTTAAGTCAACAGGAACCAAGTTTGGGCAAGGCCCGGAATCTGCAGAAGGGCGTTGTTCAGAACTGACCCAAACCTTTCTATCTCCAGGTACAACTAACCCAGGGAAATTTGAAATGGTAGCCCAGGCACTAAGGTTGAATTTTTGCAGCATTTCCAATGGAACCGGACCATCATTAAGCTACTTCACAGCAAGGAGATCAAAACGGCATTTGACAAACGGAGGGGCCGGGGGGGGGGGAAAAAACACATCCGTGCATATTTTGAGATGAAGCACACGACGTGATCTTTTTTTTCGAGCCGACAAGACTATCAAGGCAACAGTCAGTCAGCAGCCATTTCCCAAATTTGAGGGACGGGCTCAGGCATGCAAAATGATTTACCCCAAGGGCAAATGAAGAGCCACCGATTCCCCCCAAAAAAACAAAAAACCATTTCCTTGTCAGAAACCTTCACGGTCTGAAGCCACCGAGTTACTAATTTGACTTTGAAAGGCACATCTCTAAACGTGTCACTCGCCAAGGCCTAAGGAGAACAAGGGCAGAGGAAAAAGAGAGATGAAATCTTTTTATAATGAGTCAGGTGCACTTCAGGAAGGAGGATAAGGATGGCTTAAAAAGGATAACACTAAAAAAAATGGAAGACTTGTGCAGGAAATTATGAGAAAAAAATAAATCCCTACAAATACAGGTTGTAGAATGGAAGCAATTCCCCTTACTTTCCATCCGATTGAGGTGACCAGATCTTGCAATGCAAGCATCTATGTGGACACTAGATGGCAGCAGAGAAATACAAAAGCTTCCAACTCTTTACTGCCACCTGGTGTCAATGAGAAAACTGCAGCTTAGCTCCAGGAACCCTAATCAATAAACACATGGCCTTGATTTAACTTCTGCTCGCCAAGACCCAACTGAAGAAGAATGACAAAGCTCTTTTGGAAGTAAAAGAAAAAAAAAAGAAGCGAGTTATTCATTTAAATGCTGCTAAAAAAAGAAACCCAGGTTCTTTCAGATTGATTTTTAGGTTTTATTTTATTTTTTTAAATTATATTTAGCCTCATTAACAGCTGTTTCTTGGTACTACAGCCTTGTCGTTCATTGATGTGGTTTTCTCAGATCACATTTAAGCTTCTGAGTTTTGTTTTTTTTCCCCGTTTGCCACTATGATATCCCACAGGAGGTAATATGGACTGTAAGTTATAGCAGCATAAATAAAATATACAAACAGCCTGGAAGGAACTAAAATGAAGACATTGGATTGAAGGCTTCTTTTCAAACGTTTTTAATATATCATAGTAGAAGAGAGAGAGTTAGAAACGACTGGGCAGGAAATGGATCAAGAAAAAAGGGGGGAAAGTCGTTGAATTTCCAACTCTCAAAACCACTGACTTGAGTCAGGACCTCAAGTGATGTTATTCCTCTAGAACAGGGGTGGGCAACCTTGGCTCTTTTATGACTCGTGGACTTCAACTCCCACAATTCCTGAGCCAGCATAGCTCATGTTAGAACAATTAACCGGTGGAACCACCTGCCTCCAGAAGCGGTGAATGCTCCAACCCTGGACATTTTTAAGAAGAGACTGGACAGCCATTTGTCTGAAACGGTATAGGGTTTTCTGCCTCAGCAGGGGGTTGGACTAGATGACCTCCAAGGTCCCTGCCAACTCTGCTATTCCGTTGTGTTGTTATACAGTAAATGAAACTTATAACTTATTTGAAGGGCTGCCACAAAGAAGATGGGGACTGCAGCCAAGAAATTAAAAGACGCTTGCTCCTGGGGAGGAAAGCTATGGCAAATCTAGACAGCATACTCAAAAGCAGAGACATCACCCTGCCAACAAAAGTGCGTATAGTCCAGGCCATGGTTTTCCCAGTTGCAATGAATGGCTGTGAAAGTTGGACCGTAAGAAAGGCTGAGCGCCAAAGAATGGAGGCCTTTGAACTCTGGTGCTGGAGAAGACTCCTGCGAGTCCCCTGGACTGCAAGGCGATCCAACCGGTCAGTCCTGGAGGAGATCAACCCCGACTGCTCTTGAGAAGGCCAGATCCTGAAGTTGAAACTCAAGTACTTTGGCCACCTAATGAGAAGGAAGGATTCACTGGAGAAGAGCCTAATGCTGGGAAAGATTGAGGGCCATAGAAGAAGGGGACGACAGAGAATGAGATGGCTGGATAGAGTCACTGAAGCAGTAGGTGTGAACTTAAATGGACTCCAGAAGATGGTAGAGGACAGGAAGACCTGGAGGAACGTTGTCCATGGGGTCGCGATGGGTCAGACACGACTTCGCAATTAACAACAACAACAACACAAAGAAGAAGGGGTCAACTTATCCTCCAAAGCACTAGAGGGCAGGACAAGAAACAAGAAACTAACCAAGGAGAGAAGCAACCTAGAATTAAGGAGAAACTTCCCAATAGTGAGGTCAATTAACCAATGGAACAGCTTGCCACTTGGGTGCTCCATCACTGGAGGTTTTCAAGAAGAGACTGGACAGCTGTTTGGAATGGTATAGGGTCTCCTGCTTGAGCAGGGGGTTGGACTAGAAGACCTCCAAGGTCCCTTCTATTATTCTGTTTTCTTTCTCCGGAGCTTCAATTTCTTCTCCACCGCTTCTCCAACCCTTATTTCTACTCATTCTTGATTTTGAAAGCAAGGTTGGGAAGAAATAAGATGGCAGAAGGCAATCTGTGGAGGAGAAATAAAGGGGAGCCACTTGTTGATTTTCTTCCCCTGCAAATTCCTTCCGCCTCCCTTTTAGTGTCTGCAAACAAAAATCTAGCAACCCGCTTTAATCCACGTCATGCGACACCTCGGGACTTGGAAATGGAGAGCGAAAATATGACCCCTATTTCTCCAAGCCCTCATAACCTCTAATTCATTTTCCATTAGGGAAAAATACAATTCGGCCTAAATCTGATTAGAAAGCTTTGGCAAAGCAGCACAAAATTCTCCTCTTTTTTTCGCCCCCCTTGGAAATTAAAAGAGATTATTCAATCTGTCAATGTAATGTTACTTTGCTCGGTAGTCTGGTGGTTTTAATTTTCTCCAAGATAATGGACTTTTCATAAATAAAACTTTCCCAATTTGGTCGGCTTCGGGGGAACGGAAGGGAAATTAAACAAACGGGCTGCTTACGGGGGAAAAAAAAAATCATTAAAATAAGATGCACAAGATCGGCTCGTCATTTGATGCCTCTGTGCATTTGTGATTGTGGTGTGTGTGTGTGTGTGTGTGTGGGTGGGTGGGTGGGTGGGTGGGTGGGTATGGGGTAGCCCCTTTTTTTGAGAGAGAGAGAAATCTGACTTTTCTGTGCTTCGGAGAACACGAACCCTCCTTTTGAAAAAGCCTGCTTAATCACCAGGAGGAAAACGGCGAAAGGAAATTAAGATATCCATCTGATCGTACCAAAGTGATCCTGACATGGCTTTATCAGAAAAAATCCCACGCTCGTATTCTGCCAAGGCGAGAGACACCCAACGCGGCTGGGTGCCAGCCTTGTGACAACAGAGGAAAAACTAGGAAAAACAATGGGGTGAATGTGCTAGAACACGGAAGGGACTCAGCTGGTCCAGTCCATTAGCTTGCAGACCCTGGGTGATGACTATCAGGCTTTCAAAATGGTTTGGGGAGGGCTGGTGAAGACCACTGTGGGCAGAGGGCCAGCAGGTTTCAAATGAAGACAGCGTGGCCTCACCCTCAACCGTCCCACCAGCTCCAGAAGCCAGGTTTTTTTAAAAAAACAACAACAACAACAACAATCAGTTAAGACACAAATATCTCAACTAGCCATCATGAAGATTTAGACTCCCAAGACTGTGGGGTCCTTGGTGCTCTCTGAGCTTGGGTGGTTTTCTTGAAGATGTTTCAGTACCCAGCTAGGTAAAATTATCAGTTATGATGCACCCCTGATGGTATTCCCTAGTTCGGTCATGAAACGTCTGCAAGAAAAGCACCAAGCTCAGAGAGCACCAAGAACTCCACAGTCCTCTTCCTTCCTCTTCTCCTCTTCCTCCTCCTCCTTTTCCTTCTCTTCTTCCTTCTCCTCCTCTTTCTTCTCCTGCTCTTCCTCCCTTCTAGCATTGATGATGTTCCCTAGTTGGATCATGAAACGTCTGCAAGAAAATCACCAAGCTCAGAGAGCATCAAGGACCCACAGTCCTCTTCCTTCCTCTCCTCCTCTTCCTTCTCCTCCTCCTCCTCCTCCTCCTCCTCCTCCTCCTCCTCCTCCTCCTCCTCTTTTCTAGCACTGATGAGGTTCCCTAGTTGGATCATGAAACGTTTGCAAGAAAACCACCAAGCTCAGAGAGCACCAAGGACCCCACAATCCTCCTCCTCCTCTCCCTCCCTTTTAGCACTGATGATGTTCCCTTGTTGGGTCATGAAACATCTGCAAGAAAACCACCCAGCTCAGAGAGCACCAAGGATCCCTCAGGACCTGGGCTCCATATGTTCTCTTCTGTCCATACCTTCAAGAGTGCTATTCATTTTTATAACAAAATCCATCTGTCTCTCTTTTTCCCTCCAAGACTCGCCCACTCCTCCAAAGCAATGGTTGAGTGTAAAGTCTACTTTTTGGTCGATAAGCCAACAGCTTCAAAAAAATTATCTCCAGAAAGAGTTTAGTGTTTCTCACCCATCTGCAAGTCCACCTTTTCTGGGTTCTTCCTCCTCTCTTCCACCGACTGTTTTCACAAAAGAAAAAAAAAATACGGGAAGCCTCCCAAAATCCCAGTTACTCCAGTCATGATGCATTACAGGCATTACAGCCAATCACACACAACGGCTGAGGGTGGCAAAACACAAGGTCTGATGCCTCCTCCCCGCTCACTTCCCACAATGACAAACTAGAGCTGTCCGGAAGCGACGACTTCAGCACAGCACAGCTCAGCTCAGCACAAAATAGGGCGAAATCTGTCTTCTGCATTGCTCAAGGCAAGGAGACCCATTAAGGCAGACTGGCCACGGAGTCAAGGTCCACAGAGGGAGCTCAGAATTATGGCTTTTAAAAAATCTGATCCAGGAGAAAGGGGGAGTGGGAGAATAAAGGAAGGAAGAAGTCATTGTTTTGTATACTCATCCTCCTCGTACCAAACAATGTATGATAATCCCCCCCAAAATGTAAGTTTGTTACTGAAATAACAAAGAGGCAGACCAATTTTATTACCCAAAGTCCGTGTGAGTGAGTGAGTGTGTGTGTGTGTGTGTGTGTTGGCATTAAACATTTTAAAAGAAAAGCGAAAAGGTAAGAAATAATAGAATAGCATAAAGAAGAAAAAAGAAAGAAATCAATGGAGAAGGAAGGAAGGAAGGAAGGAAGGAAGGAAGGAAGGAAGGAAGGAAGGAAGGAAGGGAGGGTTGGCAAGAAGGAAGGAAAGAACAGAAAAAAGAAAGGAAAGAAGGAAGAAAAAGAAAGAAAGAAAGAAAGAAAGAAAGAAAGAAAGAAAGAAAGAAAGAAGGAAGGAGGAATAAAGGAAGGAAGGGTTGGCAAGAAGAAAGGAAAGAACAGAAAAAAGAAAGGAAAGAAGGAAGAAAAAGAAAGAAGGAAGGAAGGAAGGAAGGAAGGAAGGAAGGATCAAGATGGCAGGAAGGAAGAAAGAAAGGAAAGAAGGGAGGGAAGGGAAAGAAGGAAGGTTCAAGATGGAAGAAAGAGAAGGAAGGAAGGAAGGAAGGAAGGAAGGAAGGAAGGAAGGAAGGAAGGAAGGAAGGAAGGGGAAGGAAGGAAGGAAGGATCGAGATGGAAGAAAGAGAAGGAAGGAAGGAAGGAAGAAGAAAGGAAGGAAGGGTTGGCAAGAAGGAAGGAAAGAACAGAAAAAAGAAAGGAAAGAAGAAAAAGAAAGAAGGGAGGGAGGGAGGGAGGGAGGGAGGGAGGGAGGGAGGGAGGAAGAATCAAGATGGCAGGAAGGAAGAAAGAAAGGAAAGAAGGGAGGGAGGAGAAAGAAGGAAGGTTCAAGATGGAAGAAAGAGAAGGAAGGAAGAAGAAAGGAAGGAAGGGTTGGCAAGAAGAAAGGAAAGAACAGAAAAAAGAAAGAAAGAAAGAAAGAAAGAAAGAAAGAAAGAAAGAAAGAAAGAAAGAAAGGAAGGAAGGAAGGAAGGAAGAAGGATGGATGGATGGATTAGAAGCTTTTGCAGTAGTTATAAGTGTCTTTAAACTTACAGCCTGACTCTCTTCCTTCCATAATCTATCTTGGCCAATCATCAAAAGCATAAATCATAAGTTCAATAAATGTATATCTCATTTTGTCTCTAATCCAACAAGTCCATCTCAGGAGGTTCCATCATCTTCACCAACCATTCCTCCATGGCGCCAAATCTTTCCATACTTGGGCATACGATAATCTCGTTGTGGTTATCATGTACAAAAACAAAGTCCTGTGACCTTTTTTTCCCAGCCGTTTATCCCTCTGTCCCAAGGGAAAGAATTCTGGCTTCAACTGTCTTTTAATCTTTAAAAGCTTCTGAATCAAACTACGTCTCTCCACCCAAAATTCTCCAGCTTTTGTACCTGACCACCACAGCACGACAAAGCCTCCCTTCTTGTCGTTCGTATTTCCAACACCGACTTGAAGTGCCTTTATACACTCTAGACAATTTCTCTGGTGTCATATCCCAACCGTAAATCATTCGGCATGGTTCATTTATTGATTTCCTTGTAACTCGAGCTTCTAAGAGAAGCAACTCTTGAGACCATCAAACTACAAGAAAACCGAGTCTACGGTTTTGAAGCTCATACTCTTCTCCTTGAGGAACCCATCTTTACTTTAGAAAGAAAGAAAGAAAGAAAGAAAGAAAGAAAGAAAGAAAGGAAGGAAGGAAGGAAGGAAGGAAAAGAAAGAAAGAAAGAAAGAAAGAAAGAAAGAAAGAAAGAAAGAAAGAAAGAAAGAAAGGAAGGAAGGTTGGCAAAAAGGAAGGAAAGAACAGAAAAAGAAAGGAAAGGAAGAAAAAAGGAAGGGTTGGCAAGAAGGAAGGAAAGAACAGAAAAAGAAAGGAAAGAAGGAAGGAAGGAAGGAAAAGAAAGAAAGAAAGGTTGGCAAAAAGGAAGGAAAGAACAGAAAAAGAAAGGAAAGGAAGAAAAAAGAAAGAAAGGGTTGGCAAGAAGGAAGGAAAGAACAGAAAAAGAAAGGAAAGAAGGAAGAAAAAAGAAAGAAAGGAAGGACGGAAGGGAAAAAAGGAAGGAACGAACGAACGAAAGAAGGGTTGGCAAGAAGGAAGGAAAGAACAGAAAAAGAAAAGAAGGAAGGAAGGAAGAAAGGAAGGAAGGAAGGAAGGGAAAGAAAGAAAGAAAGAAAGAAAGAAAGAAAGAAAGAAAGAAAGAAAGAAAGAAAGAAAGAAAGAAAGAAAAAGAAAGGTTGGCAAAAAGGAAGGAAAGAACAGAAAAAGGAAGGAAGGAAGGAAGGAAAAACAGACTGCTGAATATGTAGTTTTGCCTACAATCTTGGAGATTATGGTTGGAGAATGATCTTGGGGAGATACAATTGTCCACATGATAGATTCCCAGCCTGGCTACCTGTCTTACCTTGATTTATCACATGCCTCCAACAAAAGAGTTTCTACAGCCCTCCAAATTCAATCTCACTCAGATTCTTTGGGAAAACCCTGCTTATGTCAATTTTTATTTGGGCTTGTAGGCCCCACAGAGTTGGTGTGTAAAGCTTTTGCATAAATAAGCAAATAAATGCAGGGTGTGAATGCATGTGAAGTTTCTTTTTTACATGCATTAATGTCAGAAATACTGTCCAAATATTTGTAGGATATTAACTTCTTATACGATAATCACATCTTTGGGGGTGAAATAATTGCAAAAAGCAACGCAATATTGGATTGCACGGAGTCTGCTGTTGTTCAGCTACACAGGATTCTTGATATTTCATTAAAATAGTTTAGTATTTTATTACGCAGGCAGTATTACCAACTGCTTTACTTACCCTTATTAGCCTAATGAGTCATTCTTTTTTAAAATACATATATAATTTTACTAAAGATTTTTTTTAAAAAAGAAGAAGATGCAAACTAACATAATGTAAGAAAAAAAGAGAAAAAAAAACTGAATGCAAAGTAGTTGCCGATTTCCTTTACAGCAGTTATAAATACAATTGTAAATTTAACTCCATAGTTAAAACAAAACTCTGTTCTTTCTATCATCCATCCTATCTAATCATCAAAACCGTAAATTTATTTTTTTTCTGTAAAAAGTCCATAAGGGGTTTCCAGTCAGCAATAAAGGTAAATATTATCTTTTCCCCAATCAAAGAAATCAATTTATCCATCTCGGCAAATTCCATCATCTAATGATTCTTTCTGTCAGTTATTATTTCATTCCCTGGATACCTTTTTGAAAATTAAGGTGTTTTTTTTAATAATAATACTTTTTGGCCCTTTATTAAATATATAATTACCATACATGCACCAGAATGTTTATTTTTATTTATTCAATTTACCCCCTGCTTTTCTAAACTTGAACAGCCAAGTTACTATATGTGTGTGTGTATGCATACACATGCAGTTACAAACACATTAACATGAATATTAAAAATAATAGTAGATCAATTAATCCTGACAGCCGTGACAAAATTTACGAGAGAAGAAGCAATCTCCTCTTCCAGACCAGCTTTCCAAGAGTAAAGCACAGGACATATTTAGTTTTAAACTGAAAGATTTATTATGAATTTGAGTGGATCCAAACGTTGACGTCCCAGATCCCAGGCCCAAAAAAAAATAAAAAAAAATACAAGAGTAATAATAAATCCAAAAGATAGCATTTAGAAAAGCTGTTCCATAATAAAGTAGCTCCCCAGAATTCTAAATATTTCTTGGGGTTATCCTCGAACCGTTATACCGCGTGGAAAATGCAACAGATTCTTAAAAGGAAATGCACAACGGAGTCGCTGTTACCAACAGAATGAAGCATTTGCTTTCTCGAAGACGTTTCATGACCCAGCTAGCTCACATCATCAGTGCTAGAAGAGAGTGTGGGATTTGCTCTCTGTTATACATAAATGGCTTGCCCTTGTGTAGAACGCTCCCACCAGCACTGACTTGTGTAACAGAGAGCAAGTCACACTCCCCTCTAGTATTGATGATGTTGCCTAGTTGGGTAATGAAATGTCTGCAACAAAATAACCAAGCTCAGTACATGGACCCCACAATCCTCCTCCTCCTTTCTTCTCCTTCCTTCCTTCCTTCCTTCCTCCTCATCCTCCTTGTCCTCCTCCTTTCTTCTCTTCTCCTCTTCTCCTTCTCTTTCCTTCCTTCCTCATTTCTTCTCTTTTCTTCTTCTTCTCCTTCCTCCTTCCTCCTCCTTTCTTCTCTTCTCCTCTTTGCCTTCTTCTTCCTTCCCCTCATTTCTTCTCTTCTCCTTTCTTCTCCTCCTCCTTCTCCTTCCTTCCTTCCTTCATTCCTCTTCATCCTCCTCGTCCTTCTCCTCTTCTCTTCTCCTCTTTCCTTCCTTCTTTCTTCTCCTCCTTTCTTCTCCTTCTCCTTCCTTCCTTTCTTCTTTCTTTCCTTCCTTCCTTCATTCATTCATTCCACCTCATCCTCCTCATCCTTTCTTCTCTTTCCTTCCTTCCTTCCTTCCTCATCTCTTCTCTTCTTCTTCTTCTTCCTTCCTTCCTTCCTCATTTCTTCTCTTCTCCTTTCTACTCCTTCTCCTCCCTCTCCTCTTCCTCCTTTCTTCTCTTCTCCTTCTCCTTCCTTCCTTCCTCTTCCCCCTCCCCACTCCCTTCTAGCACTGATGACAGTTGACTAATGAAACATCTGCAAGACAAAAATCAATCTCAGAGAGCACCGGGGATCCCACTGAGTCAATCTTTCTTTCCATCCCCATCTCCCATTTACCATCTTCCAATTTCTCACATAACCACTGCTTGCTCTGCTTAAAATTTGTTTTTTATATATATATAAATGGGTTGCACAAATCTATTTGTCCACTAGATGGGAGCAAAGCGGTTGATGCTCCTATTACTCCCTATCACCATCTACAGGCAATCCATAACCTTGCAGTCCAAATACATAGTCCTACTCAAATACTCCCACGCTGAGTACGCGGCATCTTTTTCTGACAGCCGTAGGGGTCAGCTGTGCGATCTCACAAAGAAGTCAGGTTGTTCTAAAATGTGTGCAGGCAGGTGCTATGTTTCCATCCCACACGCTGCGAAGCATCTTTAACAGATTGAAGCTGAAGCACAGCCCAGGCCTAAAATAAACTTTCGTTGCCGCTTTTCATACCCAAGGGAAAGCAAGCCCACCGAGGAGTTAATAAAACCCATTTGCCAGCTACATGTTCAAAGCAAAGTTTGAGCTTCAGTCACGCTCTAGTCTTGGTCCTCCCAAGAGTCTCCAATCCCAGCACAAGAGAGGGGATGCTGAAGGTATGTGGATCACCCAGGTTCGGATCAAAATCGTCAATTCTACAAGCAGACCTTATAATTATTGTTTGATTGTCATTCAGTTCAGATGAGGGTTTTTTTTTTCCTGAACAGGCACAGTTGCATAACAAACCTTTGAATCTTTGCAAAATTCTAGCAAATAAAACATCCTACGCAGATAATTGGGTCTCCAGTAGTGCTTTAATGTTAATAAATAAGTAAGGGATGGTAGGTAGGTAGGTAGGTAGGTAGGTAGGTAGGTAGGTAGGTAGGTAGGTAGGTAGGTAGGTGGGGAGATAGATGAATAGATAGATAGATAGATAGATAGATAGATAGATAGATAGATAGATAGATAGATAGATAGATAGATATAGATGGATGAATGGATAGATAGATAGATAGATAGATAGATAGATAGATAGATAGATAGAGGAAAGGATAGATAGATAGATAGATAGATAGATAGATAGATAGATAGATAGAGGAAAGGATAGATAGATAGATAGATAGATAGATAGATAGATAGATGATAAATAGATAGATAGATAGATAGATAGATAGAGGAAAGGATAGATAGATAGATAGATAGATAGATAGATAGATAGATAGATAGATAGATAGACAGACAGACAGACAGACAGACAGACAGAGGTGGTAGGTAGGTAGGTAAGTAGGTAGGTAGGTAGGTAGATAGATAGAGACAGAAAAAGAAATGAAAGGTAAGTAAAGATAGATGAGAGAGAGAGAGAGAGAGAGAGAGAGAGAGACATAGATGGTAGGTAGGTAGGTAGGTAGGTAGGTAGACAGACAGACGGGTGGGTGGGTAGACGGACGGACGGATGGACGGGTGGGCAGGTAGGCGGGCAGACAGACAGACAAGATAGATAGATAGATAGATAGATAGATAGATAGATAGATAGATAGATAGATAGATAGATAGATAGATGCAAAGAGAGAGAGAGAGAGATGTAGGTAGATAGGTAAATAGGTAGGTAGATAGAGACATAGACAGACACACAGACATATCCACAAGCTAACCAAGCACCCCAGTGACAGATAGTCTTCTACTTACAGCTACAATTGAGCCCCGCATTCCTGTTGCTACGTGCGGCATTTATTAAGTGACTCTTCCTCCCTTTTACGACCTTTTTTGCCACCGTTCTTAAGTTAGCAACGCGGTTCTTAAGCAACTCCGGCTTCCCCCCTTGACTTGGCTTGTCAGAAGGCCACCAAGGGGGAATCACGTGACACACACCCCCGGGGATGCAGTGACCGTCATAAGCATGAGTCAGTGGCCAAACCTCCGAATTTTGATCACGTGACCAAAAGGGGATGCTGCTGCAACGGTCGTCAGAGTGAAAAACGCTCGTAAATGACTTGTTTCGATGTCACTGTAATTTCGGTCACTAAATGAGCCGTTATAAGCCGAGGACTGCCCTCTCTTCCTCTTCCTCTCCAAAGCAGACCTCCCCACCCAATGGTGAAGGCAGTAGGAAAGCTTCGCTCCCTTCCCACGTTTGTGATTGTGATAACTATAGGAGCATTTATTTATTATTACGGCCCTCCGGAGAAGACAAAGGGACATTTTGTAACTCTGGCCTTTGTTCAGCGGCTGCTTTAATCCTATCTCCAAGCTCTCCCTATGCTATTGGCATTCGAGAACTTCATTTTTCCACCAGATATACATTCTAGCTCATTACTAGAAGTAGCGATGACTTCTCCTAATTAGTGTGCCGTCTGCCTAATCGCTAACGGAGCCGTTGCTTTCCAACGCGGGAGATGGGAACAGCCAAAGGGGTCCCAGGTGTGGAAATATATCTTATCTCCCAAGACTCAGAAATGAATTCCACTTTTTCTTCCATTAGGAGGATGCAAGTTGCCACAATATAAAAAGGTATTGAGACACTGGAAAGAGTGCAGAGAAGAGCAACAAAGATAATCAGGGGGACTGGAGGCTAAAACATATGAGGAACGGTTGCTGGAACTGGGTATGTCTAGTTTAATGAAGAGAAGGACCAGGGGGGACATGATAGCAGCCTTCCAGTATCTCAGGGGCTGCCCCAAAGAAGAGGGAGTCAAGCTATTCTCCAAAGCGCCTGAAGGCAGGACAAGAAGCAACGGATGGAAACTAACCAAGGAGAGAAGAAACCTAGAACTAAGGAGGAATTTCTTGACAGTCAGAACAGTGGAACCACCTGCCTCCAGAAGTTGTGAATCCTCCAACACTGGAAGTTTTTAAGAAGAGACTGGACAGACATTTAGTAGTAATAGTAATAGTAGTAAAGTTGGAAGGGACCTTGGAGGTCATCTAGTCCAACCCCCTGCTCAGGCAGAAAACCCTACACCATTTCGGACAAATGGCTGTCCAGTCTCTTCTTAAAAACTTCCAGTGTTGGAGCATTTATTGCTTCTGGAGGCAGGTGGTTCCACTGGTTAATTGTTCTAACTGTTAGGAAGTTTCTCTTTAGTTCCAGGTTGCTTCTCTCCTTGATAAGTTTCCATCTGTTGCTTCTTGTCCTGCCTTCAGGCGCTTTGGAGAATAGCTTGACTCCCTCTTCTTTGGGGCAGTCCCTGAGATACTGGAAGACTGCCATCATGTCCCCCCTCGTCCTTCTCTTCGTTAAACTAGACATACCCAATTCTAGCAACCGTTCCTTATATGTTTTAGCCTCCAGTCCCCTAATCATCTTTGTTGCTCTTCTCTGTACTCTTTCTAGAGTCTCAACATCTTTTTTACATCGTGGTGACCAAAACTTGTCCGAAATGATATAGGGTTTCCTGCCTGACCAGGGGTTTGGACTAGATGACCTCCGAGGTCCTTTCCAAATCTGTTATTCAGTTAAGTCCCCTACCTTACTTTAAATAGTGGAGAAAAGTCAGGGTTAGAATCCTGCATGAAGTGAAGCCAAGCTGTAGAGAATCGTAACTGGAGATAAATTTTTGTTGGAAGTAGACTTCGGCCTTTGAATCCTGAAAAAGCTGAAAAAGCAAAATTGTTTGGTGGCAATTTCAATATTAAAGAGATTATGGGGCAGCCCCCATTTAGGGCCGAAGGTCCTAGAAGGCCCTAAAGTCTCTTCCCTACAATCTTTTCCTTCCTCCCTCCCTTCCTTCCTTCCTTCCTATTTGCCCCTTCTTCTACCATCACCCACAACGTTCTTAATTCCGAGTAGCAGAAACACCGCAGCCTCTGTAGACTTCTACATGACCTCTAATTAGCAAGCTGAATGGTTTTGTGTACACCCATGGGTTTTCTGTTTTCGTATAGTTCTATACTTGAGGGAGCAACGGTGTTGGCAGGAGAGAAATTGACATTTTTACGAAAGCAACTTCACGTGGAGAAACAGTCCTTTACGTTCGCCCACTGACAAGGACAAGAAGGAGTGGAAGAAGACAATGCCAGAATTTCGAAGGCCTGAACACCAACGTTGCTCGTTTTCTGAGTATTAATTAGAAACTCAAGAGATGTGGAGATGTCATTTCCACCCTCTTACCTACCAGAGAGTAAGTAATTGTCTGCTCAGATTTTGGTTCCTCGGAGAAAAGTAAGCCAGGCGCGTGAATGACAGCTCAAAAATAGCTTTCCATCAAGTGCAAGATACGCAAGGAGCAGAGAAGCTCAGTCTATGTTTTCTGCCAATTGGGAATCTCAACAACTTCTGCTCCAGCAGTGACCCAATCTGAGATTAAACAAAGAGATCAGCCAGGCATTTTGGTCATTTTCAGACCAACACCTTCGCCACATCCTTGAGTGGTTAAGCAATATTCCAAAACACGTAAAATATTAAGATATAGCAAAAAATCCTGCGAGTCCCTTGGACTGCAAGGCGTTCAAACCGCTCAGTCCTAGAAGAGATCAACCCTGACTGCTCTTTAGAAGGCCAGATCCTGAAGTTGAAACTCAAATATTTTGGCCACCTAATGAGAAGGAAGGACTCACTGGAGAAGGGCCTAATGCTGGGAAAGATTGAGGGCAATAGAAGAAGGGGACGATAGAGAATGAGATGGCTGGATGGAGTCACTGAAGCAGTAGGTGAGAACTTAAATGGACTCCAGAAGATGGTAGAGGACAGGAAGACCTGGAGGAACGTTGTCCATGGGGTCGCGATGGGTCGGACACGACTTCGCAATTAACAACAAATAGCAAAAAAAAAAAAAGACCGACGGCTAAATATTGGCTTAGCAAGCATTGAGAAGTTTAGAAAAACCAAGATGATATTGGAAGGCTGCTATCATGTCCCCCCCCTAGTCCTTCTCTTCATTAAACTAGACATACCCAATTCCAGCAACCGTTCCTTATATTAAACATAATAAAGTTAGCAGTTTTCTCTTGAGCTGAGCTACTCTGCTTGAATCAGGGTAGCTACATACTTACACACTAAGAAGAATTTTCCCAGTGTTAGACAGGGAGCCCTACAATCTTCTCTCCTGATCCCAGATCTCTATTACATTCACTGCTATAATAAATGGTTTGTATTTCCACCCTTTCACGGAAGCAACACAAACATACCAACGTGGCATAAATCAAATCCGACAGGGGCCTCTGTGCTTTTAAACGGAAGACACCGTGCTTCCATACATCATGCAGAATATCCATTTTTCACCAATATTGTTTTTTTTTTGTTTTCCTCTTTACCACAATAATTTGGTATTGATTTTGGCACGACCACTTCATGCAGCATTTAATTCATTCACTGGTTGCAGCGTGCGCATGGAAAATGGGCTAGAATGCTCACTTTGGTAAGGGTTTCAAATGTTCAAAGCACTGGAGGTGCGTTAAACTGCTATCATCCTCCTTAGAGAGAAAATTCATGGGATTGTTGTGTTATTCAACTATTAACTTTATTTTTATTTCAAATGGTTGCAATGGGTTCCATTCTTGCTAACGGGGGGGGGGGGCAAGGTTTATAGTCAACGCACATTGCGTTCAAAAAGCAGCAAGATTTAATATAACTGGGATCATTTGATAAATATTTTGTTACCACCAGAAGCCAGAAGAAGCAGCCATGAATCTGATCAAGGAGAGAAACAACCTGGAATTAAGGAGAAACTTCCTGACAGTGGGGACAATCAACCGGTGGAACAGAAGTTGCCTCCAGAAGTTGTGGCTGCTCCCATCACTGGAGGTTTTTAAGAAGAGATTGGACAAACATTTGTCTGAAATGGTATAGGGTCTCCTACTTAAACAGAGGTTGGACTAGAAGATCTAATGAAGAGAAGGACAAGGAAGGACAGGATAACAGTGTTTCAATATCTCAGGGGCTGCCATAAAGAAGAGGGAGTCAAGCTCTTCTCCAAAGCCCCTGAAGGCAGGACAAGAAAGAAAGGATGGATAATAATCAACGAGAGAATCAAACTAGAACTAAGGAGAAATTTCCTGACAGTTAGAACAATTAACCAGTGGAACAACCTGCCTCCAAAAGCAGTGAAAGCTCCAACACTGGAAGTTTTTAAGAAGAGACTGGACAGCCATTTGTCCGAAATGGTATAGGGTTTCCTGCCTGAGCAGGGGGTTGGATTAGATGACCTCCAAGGTCCCTTCCAACTTTACCATCATCATCATCATCATTATTATTATCTCCAATGTCCCTTCCAATTCTGTTATTCTGTTATTTTGTTATTGTTCCTAAAATTGCCTCCAAAGGGCCTTTCCACGCTTACTGTAAATAGTCTGAAAATACTTTGAAAAGGAGCAAGCTAAAATCGCTACTTCCTGTCCCAAACATCGCAACTGGTTGCATATTTTAAATTCCCACCCAAATTCTAAGTGGGAAACAAATACCCCCATTTATAACAAATGAGCAAGATAGCCATCTGAAGAGTTTGCAAAAAGCTTAAAGGCCCAAGGCAAAACATCGTGGTACAACAAAACCATCCTTGTACTACTTGAAATAGATGTCATTTGCTATCAGTTTATCTCTCCATAAATCTTTCTGACCAAATCATGTGGCTTCTTAATAAATCACGTTGGGTAAGCTAAGCCCAAGCTTTTGGGGGGGAGGGAACCCCTGGGGAAAAGTGGAATCAATAAAAGCTTTATGTGCTGAAGGAAAAAATCACTTGGCTTGATGAGTATCATCAAAATACGCTGCTCAATAACAAGGCTGAATAATCTGATCTGGGCACCAATTCCAGCTGAATCATTAGCTCAAGGAGGTGACATGAGCAATTCAGATTAAGCCCAATATTTTCAACACATGAAGGACGGTGAAGGAAAACAAGAAATCCCAGGGAACTTAAAGACAAAAGCTTTTCAAGACCTTTTCTGGCCTACTGCCTGATTGGGATGGAAGTGTTGAAGGAAAAATCTTCATCAGGGTCCAGTCCAAGCCGGGAATAAACAAAATGGAGAGTGCTTTAGAAAGAAGGTTGTCGTTTATTGAAAAGAGCCAGATAGAAAGATGGCTCTGGGAAAGCTGATCACATGTAGTAGGGAGTGGTGGGTTTTTATCCCTTCTTGGGCTTTTGTTTGGAGTTGTTCCTGTGGCATGAACTTTGACCTGAGTCTGAGTGTGCCTTTCTGGTATTCTGATCGTGGTGGGTAAATCTTATTATGTCCCAAAGGTCATATCCTGCTTCCCTGGGGCTGTGGCTGATGATTGTTGGATTATTTTGTGTGAGGAATTGTTGATTCTAGGGATCTTTGTCTTTCTAATCCCAGTTTCCTGGCTCCAATCTTTCTGACAGGATTATCACATCTCCATTTCTGCAGAGCTGGTTTCTGTTTGGGGCAGAGAGACTTGGGGGCTGGTTTCTGCCTTTAAAATCCTTTGGGGAAATATATTCTGCCTTTTTAATATTTCCCAAAATATTTCTTTCTCTGGATTCTTACCATCGAAGTCACGTCAATGCTCACCTGTTTTACAATTCCACAGGGAAGGATTTGCTGGTCAGCTGGCGGTCAGACCAATTCCTCAGCTCCAAGAATGGTTTAGGTACGTATGACCTGAATGTCTTTGGAGATTCTCAGTCATCCAGATGGTCCCAAAGGTGCTTTGTTTCAAGAGGCAACTGGACTTTCTTGTTTCTCTTTGAAGACGTCTCGTTTCTCATCCATGAAGCTTCTTCAGCTCTGACTGGATGGTGGGGAATGGAAGGATTTATACTCTTTGCAGTCATCTGATCATTAGTATTCTTTCTGAGAGTCATTGAGGCCACCTGGAGTCCTCAGGAACACCTAAGCGATGCAAATGGGTGTGGAGCCTTTGTTGTGATTTTGTGCCAGCCTGTGATCCCAGTAGTTGAGTCTGGGGAATCAGAGGAGGAGGAGGAAGAGGGGTTTGGAGATCCATCAGAGTCGGAGGGAGGCTCTGATGAGCTGCAGGACTTACAAACTAATGAAGAGGCTGGTCCTTCCACTCCTGATCAAGCTGAGAGCCAGCTGTGCTGGGAAGCTGTGTCAGACTCAGAAGAAGCACAGCTGGAAGACCTCAGAGACGCTCGTAAACGTAGACAGGTCACACGAGTAGGACAGAGGGAGGCAATGGTGCGACTCCAGGGGAGGAGGAGAAAACAGTGGAAGCCACTCCTTGGGGGTTGTGTAAGAAAAAAGGGAATGTGTGGGCAGGGCTGGTTGTTGGAGGCAACCATTTGCAAAGAACCTCAGTTTCAAGAGATCATGGTCTGTCTATTTTGCCTGTGAGTTATTTCCTGTTTGACTCGTGCTCCGTTTTTGCTTTTGGACAAGGTCTCCATTGGAAAAGTATTCTGTTGCTTTTGTTTCCCTGGGACAATTATCAAGTCTGTAACTCAAATAAAAAGGGTTTATTTTCCAGTCTACTGTTAAAAGAGGGGGTTGTCGTTATGAAGTAACAAGGACGTACGTAGGCTGGGACAGAACAGCCTTCTTGGAACTGCTGAAAGGACTGTGTTGTAGACGGGAGAAAGATGTTGTTGTATCCCTTCCCCTCCAATGAGAGAGGGCTGTTCAGTTTTGACCTAGACGGCCTCTTGGACCCCTCCAGTTAAAAAGTTCTGAATGGATTCTGATCACGTGACCGTTGGGAGAGTGCAATGGTCATAAATGTGAAAAATGGTCAGAATTCACTCCAGTCAAAGCTGGAGAAGCTTCTAGGATGAGAAGCGAAACATCTTCAAAGGAAAAACAAGACAGTCCAAATGGCCTCATGAAAAAGCATCTTTGGGACAAACCATGATCTGGATGGCTGAGAATCTCCACAGACCTTTTTGAGATGCTTATTCTTATACATGAGCAGGACTGTTTTTCTCTTGATTTACTGTCTATTTTTATTGCCTTTTATTTTATAAGTAAACCACACTCAAGGTCATCTGGAATCGAACAGCCTCTATGCTTAAATAAATAAACACTCAATGTTCAAACCCTGTTTGAATTTCCTTTCCCCCACTTCCATTTAAAGCCCTATAGAGTTTTAAAACCACTTAAGTTGAATCTAAGGATGTTTTTTCAGGGTCCATGAAAAAGAAAAAAAAAAGGATTTATTCTATACAGGTTCTTTCTATATGGTGCTTTTAGTGCCCAGGAAAGACCTTTTTTTTTTTTTTTCATTCAGCCAAGGCTTTTAAAATAATGTATAATTGGACTGAGGAGTTCCATTTAAAGTGATGTTTAGTTGTGGTGAGTGGCCTCGTTTTTATTATTTACACTGCGTATTTATTTATCTTAAAAGCCTCAGATAGCGGCACGACAACCAGGGGGCGGTGCAAAAAACCGTAAATAGCATATTGTATTTATTGGTGAACTTCTATTATGGAACATTTGAGAGGCGTGAATGGATGGATGGATGGATGGAGTGATAGCTCAAGAGACAGAAAATAACACAGCCAACAAAACAAGAACAAATTCATTTCGATCCTCTTTAGAAATTTAAATACAAAATCCCAGGGGCGGATACAATATGTGATCCCATTTACAAGTTTCTGTTCAAGTAACCCTGATGTTATCAGACTGATGTTATCTCTTCTTACAAAGCTTCAGACAACATTATCCATCTGTCAGAAAAACACAACGGTCAGGATTTACACAAAAATTGACTCTCCTACAACCCCAAGGCTGGTTTGAACGTGACAAAAGAAAAATAATTCTAATAAACATCCAAGTTATATCATCCTTTATTGTGGAGCTCCCGAGTTAAGATCCATAAATACAACGAGTCTTCTGTTAATAATGGCTCCCACAGTATAAACTAACTAAACCAACTCTGGAAAAAATCTCTAATTCAGTTACTGAGAAGATACTATATTGTCTTTTATCAGTGTTCCATGAGGAAGCACAGCTCAGAAATATGGATTGCCTTAACCCTACTTTAATATACATTTTTGTCCCATGAGATTAGATAGACCGAGGAAAAAATGATCAATTCAAAACCGCCTTTGATTTGGAAAAAAAAAAAAATCACAGTATGATTTTTTTAAAAAAAAAGACTCAAGAGTGTCCAGCAGTACTACATAAGTAATTATTAGGAAATAATAGAATTCCACAACCACACAAATTTCATTAAAACACAGCCAGTGAAATAAGTGATCGCCCACAAGGTACCTCAGCAAATGAAGATTATATCAAAATCATGAAACACATTCAGCAACATCATGATTTCAATCCCAACTTTACAGGCTTAAAGATCGTAAAATGGGTATAATCCATGGATGGATGGATGTCAAGAACTGTCTATTGTGGGAGTTCCATCACTGGATGCTTTCAAGAGGAGACTGGACTGCCCTCTGTCAGAAATGGTGTAGGGACTTCGGCTTGGGCTGGGGGTTGGACTAGATGACCTACAAGGTCCCTTCCAACTCTTTGTTATTCTGCTTCTGCTTCTGATTTGCACAAGTCCTACGTCTTCAGTTATGACACAGATTTGTGACTTAGGCCCACTTCCCAGGAAAGCTTTAGTTAGCATGAGAATATTTCATATTTCATATTTCATATAATAATAACGATAATAATGATAACAATAATAATAACAACAACAACAGCAACAACAAGAACAAGACCTGGCAATGGCTAAGAGCAGGAAAATTGAAGAAAGAGACCAAGGGACTAATTCTGGCTGCACAAGACCAAGCCTTAAGGACAAATGCATATAAAGTCAAAATTGAGAAGATAGCAACAGACAGTAAGTGCCTATGCCAAGAAGCTGTGGACCACCTGGTAAGCTGTTGCAAGAAGATTGCACAGACTGACTACAAGCAGCGGTATGACAAAGTAGCAACAATGGTGCATTGGAAGATCTGCAAAAAATATCATTTGCCTGTAAGCAAAAACTGGTGGGATCATAAAATAGAGAAAGTCATAGAAAATGATAAAATTAAACTGCTCTGGGACTTCAGAATTCAAACAGACAAGCACCTGCAACGTGACACCCCAGACTTAACAATTGTCGATAAGAAAGACAAAAAAGTCTGGATAGTGGACGTGGCAGTGCCTGGAGACAGCAGAATAGACGAGAAAGAACTGGAGAAGATAACAAAATACAAAGACCTACAAACAGAAACAGAAAGACTGTGGCAAAGGCAAGCAAGGGTAGTACCAATAGTCATAGGCACCTTGGGTGCAATCCCAACACAACTGGAGCACCATTTGAACACCATCATCAGCACTGACAAATTTGCCATTAGTCAATTGCAAAAGGCGGCCTTACTAGGAACTGCTTCCATCCTGTGATGGGATCTGTAATACCATCAAACATCCACATCTGCCTATCCCAGGTCCTTGGGACGGACTCGATAGGTAGACAGAAATGCCAAATCCAATCTGAACATCTGGCTGATTCTGCGATGATTAATAATAATAATAATAATAACAACAATAATAATAATCAATAATGATAATAATAATGAAGCTGGTCAACTTCTGACAGGAAACATTGCTTTCTGGCATAGGCTATTTCAGTTTGAGTCAAGTCAAACATTTACGTTTAACCATAATGCAAGTAAACTATCCCTTCATTAATTACTTTAATCAATACAAAGGTGGAAGGGATGGTTTTAAATTTACACTGTGTATTTTGGATGACACTTGATTCGAGTGAGGTCCAGGTGACTCAGCTTATTTATTCTGAGGTATTTTTTTTTTATTTAAAAACAAAAAAAAGCCCTACATTTAGTTCCACAGACCTCTAATAGACCCATTATCGTCTTGAATTCAAGTACGGCAATTTGGCTGACTCTTATATCAGACTGAACTGTAAACTAATCTCCTGCTAATTCATAAGTTTCCAAATTTTAGGTACTTAACAAACTAATGAGACGTAGCCAATTCAGCATCTTTGGCCTTACGTACTATCTGGAGAATCTTAATCTTAGCTGCCAATTCAGTAAGATCTGTTTAAATCAGCCTGCTCTAAACCTCACTTGAGAGATAGGAATTGGGCCATACGCACTGCAGATTAACAGAATAACACAACCACGGAGCTGGAAGGGACCTTGGAGGTCATCTAGTCCAACCCCCTGCTCAGGCAGGAAAACTCTATACCATTTCAGACAATGACTGTCCAATCTCTTCTTAAAGAGATTAAATCGTTTATTATCTGGCCTTCTATGAATGGAAATTATCCCCCCCCCCCGAGAATTAGAACAGAGCTGGCCAGAAACAATATCGAAATATTGCCACTGTATTTTTCCTACTGCACAGTAATCAAACAGACAGACAGATTGTACTATTCGTCAAAAATGAAAGGACATTTAAACTATTTGTAGGCATCATTGTAACATGCCAGATCTTTCCTTCGGGTCAAATATTTTCTTATTACTGCAAGAGAAAAAAAAAGAGAGAAGCCTTTTTACAGGAATTTTTTTTTTAAAAGAATCCAGAACAACCAAACTAACTTCTTTTTTCAATCAGAATAGAGCTGGAAGGGACCTTGGAGGTCACCTAGTCCAACCCCCTACTCAAGCAGGAGACCCAGTACCATTCCAGACAAAGGGCTGTCCAGTCTCTTCTTAAAAACTTCCAGTGTTGGAGCATCCACCACTTCTGGAGGCAGGTGGTTCCGCTGGTTAATTGTTCTCACTGTCAGGAAGTTTCTCCTTAGTTCTAGGTTGCTTCTCTCCTTGCTTAGTTTCCATCCGTTGCTTCTCATCCTGGCTTCAGGGGCTTTGGAGAAGAGCTTGACTCCCTCTTCTTTGGGGCAGCCCCTGAGATACTGGAAGACTGCTATTGTCTCACCCCCATTATTCTTTTCACTGGGTTCAGCCCTACAGTCTCTTCTAGAGAAGGTGAAACTTGTTAGGCACTCTGCTGGTTTCCAGGTATATCTCATCCCACGTCCTCAGATTCTGCTGGTCTATTGACCTCATTCCGAAAGGACACGGCCTTCATCTTTGGTTCAACTGCTCTTTCCAACTTGACTGTGAGAAGTATTAATCAATGGAATAGCTGGCTTCCAGATATTGTGGGTGCTTCATTGCTGGGGTTTTCCCAAAACAGACCGGACAGCCGTTTGACTGGGATGGTTTAAGGTCTCCTGCTTTGAGCAGAGGGGTTGGACTAGAACATCTCTGAAGGACCTTCCATCCCCATCTGAGAAAGAGAGAGAGAGAGAGAGAGAGAGAGAGAAGAAGAAGGAGGAGGAGGAGGAGGAGGAGGAGGAGGAGGAGGAGGAGGAGGAGGAGGAAAGAAGGGAGGGAAGGAGGAAGGAAGGGAGGGAGGGAGGGAGGGAGGAAGGAGACAGGGAGGGAAAAAGGGAAGGAATGAAGGAAAGAGGGAAGGAAGGAAGGAGGGAGGGAGGGAGGGAGGGGAGAAGAAAGGAAGGAAAGAAGAAAGGAGGGAAGGAGGGAAGGAAGGAAGGAAGGAAGGAAGGGGGGAAAGGAAGGAAGGAAGGAAGGAAGGAAGGAAGGAAGGAAGGAAGGAAGGAAGGAAGGGAAGGAAGGAAGGAAGAGGGAAGGAAGGAGGGAGGGGAGAAGGAAGGAAGGAAGAGGGAAGGAAGGAGGGAGGAAAGACGGAAGGAAGGAGGGAGGAAGGAAGGAAGGAGGAAGGAAGCAACAAAGGAACGAAGGAAAGGGAATGTAGAATATACACAGTATATGCAATATATACAATATAGAACACAGAATATGTAGACTAGAACATGATGCCTTCCTCCACAAGGCACTTACATAATTTTGTTGTGACAAAAAACACTGTTGTGTAGTGTTTAGAAGAGCCACAGATTACTATAAGGAAGACTTTTACTTTGAAACATGCAATTATCATTGATTTACAAGTTTGTCTGCTGTAAAGCCTTGCCAGAAAGCGTTAACCTAAGAAATTTAAAAGTGAAGACAGCCCAATTTATCCCCTCCTTCCTCTCAAAATAGAATAGATGCTATACCTTGAGCAGGTTTTAACCTAAAAATGTTTTCTGAATCCTTTTAAAACAAAGAAATCGCCATGGCAGAAATTCCATCCGATAGATCTGCCGTGTCACTTCTTCGGAACGGTGCAGGGCCTGGCTGGCGAAACTCCCCAAGTGTGTGTGTGTGTGTGTGTGTGTGTGTGTGTGTGTGTGTGGCTTTAAGGTGTTGGACCAGGGAAAAAGTTGGTTCCTCTTTTTCTTCCCTGGTCCAACACCTTAAAGCCACAGGACATGAAATTGACTTTAAAAACACCAGAACTATTGCCAAAACTGAACACTTTAATAACAGAATAATCAGAGAAGCCATCGAGATAGAAAAACGCCCACACAGCATGAATAAATAAGATGATACCTCCCGCCTACCAGCCATTTGGAAACCCGCCCTTATTGACAAACGAGTCCCTAACACAAAGAATGACACCAGACCCACACTCACGAAAACCACACAGGATGTCACCACCACACATCCACGCAAAAAGCAAACCGAAATCCACACCGATGATGAGGCATGACCACAAACCAGAAGCCAGACCACAGCTGCATCATTAGCCACTTTAAACCCCTCCAATCCATACATGAAGCAAACTGACACCTACCATGAAGATGAGGCATGACCACAAATGCGAAGCCAAACAACAGCAACGCAGCTCACCATCTCAATTTCCCTGCAACTCAGATTAACCTGAGCACAACAAAGCCCCCACCCAAACAGAACATTCCCCCAATCAGAGCACAGCCAACCCCCCATCCTATCAGAGCACAGCCAAGCCCCTAACCAATCAGAACACACCTCCACCCAAGTAGAACACAACCAAGCTCCCACCCAATCAGTTCATACCCCCACTGGCAGTTATAAGGAAGAAACAGTTACGATCACACATTGCTCCTAGAAGCACAAAGCCAAAAACACCAGCCTGAAGATGACAAATGGGACTTCGTCGAAACGTCGCCAAGACACTTCAAATTTGACGTGGGAGAAAACCCGAATAACCAAAGACCTACATGCGAAAACCTCAGAAAACATATCATTTTAGATGCAGTCTAAAAAGCTTTTCTCCACTCCCTTTTGAACAGATGGTTTCAGCAGTTAAATCTGGAAGGCTTTTGAGGTGTATCAGTTCAAGAAACGGGTTCGGTGGTTCACCTTCTAACAGCGTTAGAGAATCCAGCCTCCTCTTGGGGTGCTTTTTTTTTTAAAGAAAAGAAAACGAACGTTGGAAACATTAAAGAAAAATATGGTAAATGTATTATGGGGGGAATATATTTTAAGATGAAGGCTATAGCATTTTTTTATGGCCGAGACTTCAAGATTAAGCCATCTGAATTTAATTGGTTGAACTAATGTTCTAGAAACTACAAATCTGAGCAGCTCTTTCAGACTGGGGGTTACATTGAAGCAGAGTTTGTTGTTTCCCTGCCTTTATATGCAAAATTTCCTTACATGGGAATACAACCTTGCTGGCATTTGAGAAGATCATTGGGCTAATTCAATAAATGCATTAATTCAGTAAGTCCCTATGAGGCGTGCGGGGAAGCTATTATTCAACACGGAGCAAAGCAGTCTTAAATTTGGGGAAATCTCCTACGTCATCCACCGGTTTTTGTTGTTTTTTTAACTCGGACCAGCTAATGCAGAAAGAGGGGATTAAAAAGGATTAAAAGAGTGTGCCCCCTTTTTTTATAAGGTATATCCTTTGTACAGATAGTCCTTGCCATACAACAGTGAATTTAGTGACCGTTCAAAATTACAAAGGTACTGAAAAAAGCAACTTGTCATCGTTTTTCACACTTACGACCGTTGCAGCCTCCCTGTGGTCATGCAATCAAAATTCAGCCACTTGGCAACTGAGTCGTATTTATGATGGTCACCGTGTCCCGGGGTCATGTGACCCCCTTTTGTGAACTCCTGACAAGCAAAGTCAAAGGGGAAGCCGGATTCACTTAATGTTGTTAGTTGCGAACTTGTGTCCGACCCATCGCGACCCCATGGACCACGTTCCTCCAGGCCTTCCTGTCGTCTACTATCTTCTGGAGTCCATTGAAGCTCACGCCTCCTGCTTCAGGGACTCCCTCCAGCCACCTCCTTCTCTGTCATCCCCTCAATCTTTCCCAGCATTAGGCCCTTCTCCAGGGAGTCCTTCCTTCTTATTAGGTGGCCAAAGTATTTGAGTTTCAACTTCAGGATCCGGCCTTCTAAAGAGCGGTCGGGGTTGATCTCCTCTAGGACTGACCGGTTTGGTCGCCTTGCAGTCCAGGGAACTCGCAGGAGTCTTCTCTAGCACCAGAGTTCAAAGGCCTCCATTCTTTGGCGCTCAGCCCTTCTTACAGTCCAACTTTCACAGCCATCCATTGCAACTGGGAAAACCATGGCCTTGACTATACGCACTTTTGTTGGCAGGGTGATGTCTCTGCTTTTCAGTATGCTGTCTAGATTTGCCATAGCTTTCCTCCCCAGGAGCAAGCGTCTTTTAATTTCTTGGCCGCAGTCCCCATCTGTGGTGATCTTGGAGCCCAGGAAGATAAAATCTGTCACCACCTCCATTTCTTCCCCATCTATTTGCCAGGAATTGAGAGGAATGGATGCCATGATCGCTTAATGACCACCTTACTAACTGAACAAATGCAGTGATTTACTTCACGTGTGGCGAGAAAGGTCGTAAAATGGGGCAAAATTCACTTAACTGGCGTTGTCTCCCTTAGCAACAGAAAGTTTGGGCCCAGCTGGGGTCATAACTTGAGGTCTATCTGCAAATCAAGTCATAAATCAAGGACCACTTCATATTTACAGAATTTTCAACAATTATCACTGCTTTCTGACGCTTTGTTTTTTGGTAACTATTTCCTCTTCCCAGTGATCTTACCGTTCTAGCTTTTTCTGCGACATTTTGAAACCTGCAAGTAGGGCTAGCCGTGATTTCATGAAAATACGCAAGCTGCCCACTAATAAATTCTGCTACTAGCGATGAAATGAGATTGGAGAGCATCCAATTATCTTTGAATTATTCATAAGAAAGCATCAGATACTTGAGATCTTGGTAATTTTGCTGAGAGGGCCGAATTGACTTGTTTGATTGGGGGGGGAGACAATATTATCAGTTTATTGCTGACCTGGTTGGACTTTTTTTTTTCTTTTTGCATAAAACAAGAAAAAAAATTGAAGCTGTGACCCCATGGTTTTGACAATTAGAAAGGATAGATTATAGGAAAAAGAGAGAAAGAGGTAAATCTATAATTGTGCTTATAACTGCTGGAAAAAAGATGGGAAGGACTACTTTATACCTTCTCTCTTTTTCTTTGTTTCTTTTTCTTCTATCTCTTTTTGCACTCTAGCTTTCGCATTTATTTCTTCCGTTCTATTTTTCCTTCTTAACCTATTTTAGTCTTTACACATTCTTTGTTGTTAGTTGCATAGTCGTGCCCGACCCATCGCGACCCCACGGACAACGTTCCCCCAGGCCTTCCTGTCCTCTACCATCTTCTGGAGTCCATTGAAGCTCACGCCTGCTGCTTCAGGGACTCCCTCCAGCCACCTCATTCTCTGTCGTCCCCTTCTTCTCTTGTCCTCCATCTTTCCCAGCATCAGGCTCTTCTCCAGGGAGTCCTTCCTTCTCATTAGGTGGCCAAAATCCTTGAGTTTCAACTTCAGGATCTGGCCTTCTCAAGAGCAGTCGGGGTTGATCTCCTCTAGGACTGACCGGTTGGATCGCCTTGCAGTCCAGGGGACTCGCAGGAGTCTTCTCCAGCACCAGAGTTCAAAGGCCTCCATTCTTTGGCACTCAGCCTTTCTTACGGTCCAACTTTCACAGCCAATATTATATTTTAAACTACTGATTCCAATTTTCAGGTCTCAGTAACAAGGAGAATCTATGCCCAGGTTCAACTAATATGTGACTAATACGTGATTTCATCTGGATTACAACAGTAAAATATCCAGCCTTACAAACTGTTTCCCTTTCACGCGGTATTCACACCACACATCTAAAAGCTACCAGGAATATCTACAAGTGGGCACTGCACACCACCCAGAGACTACCATACAAGGACAAATTACGCATTGTAAAGATCGCTCGGAGGCGGGAGATACTTCCAATGTAATCTACTGGATCCCCTGTATGGATTGCTCCCGTGACTATGTAGGTAGATGGGCTGGAAGCTAATCACCAGAATGCAAGAACACAAGAGAGAGACCCAAACTCGTTGGTAGCCTCACATTGCAATGAACAAGGATATACATTCAATTTCACAGCTACTAAGATTGTTGGCCGAGCAGGCACAAAAACAGCCAGGGAAATGATTGAAGCCTGGGAAACGGGCCCCTCGTAAGTCAACGGGAGTGCTGGTTTACCATTAGCGTATCAAGTACTTAGAAGACGAAGGCTGGGCAGCACAACAACACAACAGGCAGCCTTCAACACCCTGAAAAAGCCACACACAGCCAGGCACCGTACAAATACCACACACAAAACAGCCCAAAGCACGCACTCTGCTAGGCAAAAATTCCCTAAGCATGGCCTCTGGCATTAATCCGAAAGCTCGGAAGACAAAACTCTGATCCTGGTGGATGACCCAAATTGGATCCCGCTACCAGGAATAATTTTATCAGGCAGAAATAAATTGGATTTGCTGGCATCCGGGGTTAAAAAGAACAAGGATGAAACAAGCTTAAATCTCTCCCTTTGCAGGGTGCAGAGATGACCTAATTTGTCCCTCCAGTGATGTTGGCTGAGATAAGTCCTTCCTTCCACCCCAGAGCTGAGGGAAGGTCAAACCACAGACGCATTTAATCAGGCCTGCAACACAGATAGCATCAATAACTCTGAAAGCCTTCAGCTCTTCGCCATTATTAAATTACAAAAGATGGCTGCTTTTCATACGCTAAGAAATCGACGTCGGTCCTAAAATTTAGAAGTAGCAAAATAACTCCAACATCTATCACAGCCCCACCCTGAGTTATGAATGCATTCATCCTGGGCGAAGATGTTCAATGGGATTGGAAAATATACTACACTTCCTTGGTAAAGCCCCAACCATCAATATCCAAAGAAGAGATTTTGTGTTGTTTTTTCTCCTAGCAAATTCTGGCTTCACCTGACTCGAATTTGTTTGGTCAACGTGGGCCGTGAACCTTGATTCTTCTGCAGACAATAATTTTCTCTCTCCTCCCAGCGTGGTCCCGTTCCCAGGGAAATTTTGCCCACAATTGAGATTGTGAAGGTATAGTAGAATCAGAGGAACTGGAGTAAGATGTTTCAGGAAGAAGGAGGAGGAGGAGGGTGAGGGGGTTGAGGGTTGAGGGTTGAGGAAGAGGAGGAGGAGGGGAGGAGGAGGACTGTGGGGTCCTTGGTGCTCTCTGAGTTGGATTGTTGTCATTCAGACATTTCATGACCCAACTAGGGAACATCCTCTAGATGGGAGGAGGAGGAGGAGGAGGAGGAGGAAGAGGAAGAGGAGAGGACAATGACAACTGTGGGGTGCTTGGTGCTCTCTGGGTTGGGTTGTTGTCTTACAGACATTTCATGACCCAACTAGGGAACATCCACTAGATGGCAGAAGGAGGAGGAAGAAGAGGAGGAGGAGAAAAAGAAAAAGAAGAAGAAGAAGAAGAAGAAGAAGAAGAAGAAGAAGAAGAAGAAGAAGAAGAAGAAGAAGATAAACGGAAAGGGAAGGGGAAGGGGAAGGGGAAGCGGGAGGGGGAGGGGAGGGGAAGGGGAGGAGAAAAAGAAGAAGAAGAAGAAGAAGAAGAAGAAGAAGAGGAGGAGGAGGAGGGGGGGGGGGGAGGAGGAGGAATAATCTAATTAAACCGAGAAGATTCAGTAACAGAATTAGGCTTAACCACTTAACTTGGAATCTGAACAAGATCTATAATTCCTTCCATAAGATAGATAGAGATGCTTTCTCTCTGAACTGCTAAGAAAGATTTATTAGTCACAGAAAATGGCCTCTCCCATTTAATTTTATCTGCATCTGTGAAAAGATACAATGCTTCTGTTTTACAATCCCATACCCAGGAATAAACGGTGCCTTGAATATCAGCCATCTTTAATTTATCTAAGTTTTTCATTTAAAAAAAAAATCAATCTACCAGAGGACCTCTGAATTAAAAAAAAAAAAAACATTCCCAGATCAAAGCAGCACCTATCCAAACAGCAACCCAGGGAAAAAAATAATTTTGTTTCTACCCCATTTCAAACTTGGGACCCTTCAGACATGGGAAAAAGATATGGCAACGACAACATCCTTACTGGAAAAATAAAAGAAATGTTTGTTTTAATAGTGAAACTGGTTACGAGACAGGCATTTTTGTGCAAGTAAAAAGCACAGGGCATGATGCCACCAGCATGAAGACACATAGCCAGCTCAATTAAAGATCTAGTACAGAGGTCTCCAAACTCAGCAACTTTAGGACTTGTAAACTTCAACTCCCAGAAGTCCCCAGCCATGCTGAGGAATTCTGGAAGTTGAAGTCCACAAGTCTTAAAGTTGCCAGAAAGATCCCTTCAACTCCCCAGAATCCCTCAGCCCACGTGTTTGATTGAGGAATTCTGGGGGTTGAAGTCCACAAGTCTTAAAGTTGTCACCTTTGGAGACCCCTTCAACTCCCAGAATTCCCCAGCCAGCGTGATTGACTGAGGGATTCTGGGGGTTAAAGTCCACAAGTCTTAAAATTGCCACATTTGGAGAATCCTTCAACTCCCAGAATTCCCCAGCCAGTGTGGTTGACTAAGGGATTCTGGGGGTTGAAGTCCACAAATCTTAAAGTTGTCACCTTTGGAGACCCCTTCAACTCCCAGCCAGCGTGATTGACTGAGGAATTCTGGGGTTTGAAGTCCACAAGTCTTAAAGTTGTCACCTTTGGAGACCCCTCCCAAAATTCCCCAGCCAGCGTGGTTGGCTGAGGGATTCTGAGGGTTGAAGTCCACAAGTCTTAAAATTGCCACATTTGGAGAACCCTGACCTAGTAGGTTGTATGAACTTTGGCACAATCCACACTTCAAGGCATTAAAAGCTTTTGAGGAGGACACTGCAAAGAGAAGCAACTTGGATCCAGTAGTCCAGGGGTCCCCAAACCCCGGTCCATGGACTAGTACCGGGCCGCGACATGCCAGCAACCGGTCCGCACAAACAAGCAAAGCCCCATCTGCAGAATGCAGGCAGCACACAAAACCACGCACTCTCCGGTCCGTGAAAAAAGCTTTCTCCGTGGAACCGGTCCCTGGTGCCAAAAGAGTTGGGGGCTCTGCCCTAGCCCATTGGAACAGAGGCATTTTCCCGTTACCTCCCTCCCCCCTTGTTCCAAAGGAAAAGTTCTAATTTTGAGACAAGGCTGACACACACACACACACACACACACACCCCGGGTCTTGCTTTGCACTCCACTGAGCTCCTGGCGAAACCCAAGAAGCCAGAAACACAGGTATTTCAGAAAAGCCGTTGTTAATGCTAGTTAGTAGACTTGTAGCAAGCCAACTACATCAGAAGCAGTTCCTTCCCTCCGTATTCGGGCAGTCTCTTTTCACACCCACTGGGTTCCCACTGCTTCTCACACGTTCCCTGCAGAGTTGGGGGGGGGGTCTGTGACGCCGCCGATGGTGTCATGCATTCTTGTGGTCCAGAAATTGTGGGTGGACCACAGCAGAAAGTATGGATTCATCCCCAAATCAATCTCCCAGGGCGGAAACTCAGCAGAGTACGCCACATAAAGTGAATATACAGTGGAACCCAAGGCTCAATTGTCGTTTTAAAAAAAACTCACACAGAAATTTAGTAAACAACACAATCTGACCTAACCAGCGCATTAAGCTTCTTGGAGGGTGGGGGGAAAGCTCTTTATTTCTTTTTCTTTCAGCTACTTTCCATCCATTAACCTGCTTACACTGAGATTGTCAAGAAATGTAAGAGCATTGTGGGTTTTGTTTTGTTTTGTTTTGTTTTTGGCCACTCACGCTGGTCCTCTTCCCAAGGATTGATCTTAATCAGGGCTTTTCAAGCAGTGGGACGGGTACCATCTGTGGTACATTGGCACCTGGCAGGTGGGACGCGACCATCCTAGAAAAGTGGTAGCGGGGGAGGGGAATGAGCTGAAGTGACGGCAGCACTGCACAAGCCTGAACGAGAGACGGCCGGAGCTGCAGGGCTGTCAGGGCTCAGCGGAAGCGCCAGGATCAGTGCCGCTTTCCAGCTGATCGGCGCTTCTTCGGGGCTGTCAGGGCTCAATGGAAGCGCCAGGATCGGCGCCAGGCTCCAGCTGGAGCTTGGCGCTGATCCTGGTGCTTCTGCTGAGCCCAGAAGAAGCACCAATCAGCTGGAATGTTGCAGCCTCTCCAAGGTCTTGTGATTTACATTCAGATGCTTGGCAACTGATTCATATTTATGACGGTCACAATGTCCCAGGGTCATGTGAAGTGAGCAAAACCTGCTGCAACCACCCAGCAGATGGGGGGAATAAAAACCAACCCCCCCCCACCCTACCCCCGCTGCCAATCCTCAACAGAAATGCTCACAATGAAAACCTCGGACAGGAGGAAGAGCACCGCCGGGCGGGCAGGCAGGTGTCTTGCTCGGCTGTGGCTTAGGGAGCACTTTTTTCAGTGCCATTTTTTGGGGGGGTCAAGTTTTTGACATCTTGCTAGGCGACTGGTGGTACTCGGATTTTGCCATATCCGAAAAGTGGTACAATGGGTGAAAAGGTTGAAAAGCCCTGATCTTAATGAGTGGAGAGCCACTCCTAGTCCATTACAGATTCCAGTGTGCCTCGTTGCACAAAAGCGCAAATGGCCTAAAATCTCTCAGGCTATCAAAGGACATTTGTCCCGTTGGCTTGGTGCATATAAAAACACCCGTGAGTGGAACGTTCCTGCTTTTGACATACTAGATATTAATAAGTATGGAACTGCATACAATATACGAGGATTAGCAGATGGATGATCTCGGAAGCTAAGCAGAGGCAAGCCTGGTTAGTGCCTGTATGGGAGACCCCTCCAAATAATCCATGTAGGCTATACTCAGAAACTGAAAAGGCATACTAGAAGACAACAACTGTAGGAAATGAGCAGGCTTAAATAGGAGCCAGCCGTGTGCCGCAGCTGCCAAAAAAGCCAACACAGTGCTGGGCTGCATGAACAGAGGGATAGAATCAAGATCACGTGAAATATTAATACCACTTTACAAGGTCTTGGTAAGGCCATGCTTGGAATACGGCATCCAGTTTTGGTCACCACGATGTAAAAAAGATGTTGAGACTCTAGAAAGAGTACAGAGAAGAGCAACAAAGATGATCAGGGGGACTGGAGGCTAAAACATATAAGGAACGGTTGCTGCAATTAGGTATGTCTGGTTTAATGAAGAGAAGGACGAGGTGGGACAGGATAGCAGTCTTCCAGTAACTCAGGGGCTGCCACAGAGAAGAGGGGTGTGTGTGTGTGTGTGTGTGTGTGTGTGTGTGTGTGTGTGTGTGTGTGAGAACCTATTTTCCAGAAGGCAGGACAAGAAGCAACAGATGGAAGCTAATCAGGGAGAGAAGCAACCTAGAACTAAGGAGAAACTTCCTGACGGTGTGAACAATTAACCAGTGGAACAACCAGCTTCCAGAAGCGGTAAATGCTTCAACACTGGAAGTTTTTAAGAAGAGACTGGACAGCCATTTGTCCAAAATTGTGTAGGGTTTCCTGCCTGAGCAGGGGGTTGGACTAGAAGACCTCCAAGGTCCCTTCCAGCTCTGTTATTCTATTCTGAATTACATACAGTAAATGTCACTGGAACAATGCAATTTGTAGAGCTCCAACACTAGAAGTTTTTAAGGAAGAGCCATTTGTCTGAAACGGTATAGGGCCGTGGTAGCGAACCTATGGCACACGTGCCAGAGGTGGCACGCGGAGCCCTCTCTGTGGGCACAGGCACCGTCGCCCCAGTCCTAGGCCTTCAGCTGGGTTTTATAAAACCTTTTCACTTTAGGCCTCCATAGCCATGTGCAAAAAAAAAAAGGTTCAATCAATCAATCAATTCCAACTTCTCGCAGGGAAAAAAAAAGATCTCGCAAAGTTGAAATTGATGGATTGAACTTTTTAGTCCCACCCAGTCTGCTGTTACCACCACAGCCATGCCCACCCAATGGGCCACGCCCACCCAATGGGCCACACCCACCCAGCACCCGACGATACATAAGTGGGTTTTGGGTTGCAGTTTGGGCTCTCGGTCTCTAAAAGGTTCACCATCACTGGTATAGGGTTTCCTGTCTGAGCAGGGGGCTGGACTAGATGACCTCCAAGGTCCCTTCCAACTTTATTATTATTGTTGTTGTTGTTGTTCTTATTTATTATTCCCCACCATCCAGTCAGAGCTGAAGAAGCTTCTTGGATGAGAAGCGAAACGTCTTCAAAGAAAAACAGATTTAAGTCCAGTTGCCTCCTGGGAAAAAAAAAAAAACACCTTTGGGATAGCATTGTTTAGGAAAAAAACAGGAAGTTAGTCAAAGGTAGCATAACAGTACATTTGAATTTAATTAGCATTCAGAGAGCGGGATTGTTAAACCTGACAGCAGGCCACTCGCCTCACTCCTGTCACAATGCCATGCAAAAGATGCAAATTAGCATACTGACACCCTTGCACAAATTATATAAATGGATGCAAACGAGGGAAAGATGACATCTTAAGTCAACAGAACACTTTGGATGGTGCAGGCTGGAGGAAGGTCCAGCTAAAAACTGGCATTACCAAGATTTATTAGGCATTTCCAATTCCCTTTTTTTAAAATCCCGTATCGCTTCAACTCAACATTAAGAAAACCAAGATCATGGCATCCAGCCCTCTCAATTCCTGGCAAATAGATGGGGAAGAAATGGAGGTAGTGACAGATTTTATCTTCCTGGGCTCCAAGATCACTGCAGATGGGGACTGCAGCCAAGAACTTAAAAGACACTTGCTGCTGGGGAGGAAAGCTATGGCAAATCTAGACAGCATACTCAAAAGCAGAGACATCACCCTGCCAACAAAAGTGTGTATAGTCCAGGCCATGGTTTTCCCAGTTGCAATGTATAGCTGTGAAAGTTGGACCATAAGAAAGGCCGAGCACCAAAGAATGGAGGCCTTTGAACTCTGGTGCTGGAGAAGACTCCTGTGAGTCTCCCGGATTGCAAGGCGATCCAACCGGTCAGTCCTAGAGGAGATCAACCCCGACTGCTCTTTAGAAGGCCAGATCCTGAAGCTGAAACTCAAGTCCTTTGGCCACCTAATGAGAAGGAAGGACTCCCTGGAGAAGAGCCTGATGATGGGAAAGATGGAGGGCAAGAGAAGAAGGGGACGAGAGAGAAGGAGGGGGCTGGATGGAGTCATTGAAGCAGCAGGCGTGAGCTTCAGTGGACTCCAGAAGATAGCAGAGGACAGGAAGGTCTGGAGGAGATCAACCCCGACTGCTCTTGAGAAGGCCAGATCCTGAAGTGGAAACTCAAGTGCTTTGGCCACCTAACGAGAAGGAAGGAGTCACTGGAGAAGAGCCTGATGCTGGGAAAGATGGAGGGCAAGAGAAGAAGGGGACGACAGAGAAGGAGGGGGCTGGATGGAGTCCCTGAAGGCATGAGCTTCAACGGACTCCAGAAGATGGTAGAGGACAGGAAGGCCTGGAGGAACATTGTCCATGGTGTCACGATGGGTCAGACACCACTTCACAACTAACAACAACAACAATCGCTTCCAAAGCGAAGGTAGGAAAGAACGACAGAACTGATCGCCTCATGAAAGTTTTGCTAACATGCGATCCAATTAAAGAGTCCAATAGCTTTCTGTCAGACAGAGAAACAAGCATTCCGATAGCTTTCCAGGAAATTCAATGCAGAAGGGGGAAAAAGCCGTGACAGAGCTTTATTGCACCCGAGTAAGCCTGGTGAAAAAGGCAGAGAGGCATCCATCTTTTCAAACGGCAGAACACAGCTTGTTATACAAGGCCATAACATTTAGACTGAAATTTGGAAGCAGATAACGGCTGATTTAAAAGACGGATTGTGTAACTCCGAGTTAAAAAGTGCCTTTAGAAGATTACTTTCAATTACAGAGATAAGATCATTCGCTTTGCCGAGGGGGGGGGGGAGAGAAGAAAAAAAGGATGAGGTGTTTACTCAACCTATTTGGATTTATTTCCCCCACCCCCCAACCAAAATGCATTTTTGGTCCTTTTTCGCCCTGAATGCTTTTCTTCCGTTCAAAAAGGATCGTTTTTAAAACTACCATTCCTATGAAGGCAATGGAAGTATTGATCCCTTGTTTTAGATCTATGTCCTTACAGCTCTATCTACACCTAGATTATTCCTACAGCTGTATGTGTGCCTTTACTTATATTGCCTCTATATCCATGGAGACAGGTACTTATATATTTATCTTTACTTACATAACTATACTTGTCTCGAAACAGAGAGCCAACCCTGCTGCCTTCTAACTGATGATGTTGCCTAGTTAGGTCATGAAACGTCTGCCAAGAAAACAAGCAAGCTCAGAGAGCACCAAGGACCCCACAGTTGCGTCGTCGTCCTTCTCTTCCTCCTCCTCCTCCTCCTTTCCATAAATCCCACTTCTTTTAACACTGATGATGTTGACCTAGTTTGGTTAATGAAACGTCTGCAAGAAAACAAACAAGCTCAGAGAGCACCAGGGACCCCACAGTCATCCTCCTTTGTTCCTCCAAGCATAAATCCCACTCCTTTTAACACTGATGATGCAGATTACCTAGTTTGGTTATTGAAACGTCTGCAAGAAAACCTTTAGAAGATTACTTTCAATTACAGAGATAAGATCATTCGCTTTGCCGAGGGGGGGGGGGAGAGAAGAAAAAAAGGATGAGGTGTTTACTCAACCTATTTGGATTTATTTCCCCCACCCCCCAACCAAAATGCATTTTTGGTCCTTTTTCGCCCTGAATGCTTTTCTTCCGTTCAAAAAGGATCGTTTTTAAAACTACCATTCCTATGAAGGCAATGGAAGTATTGATCCCTTGTTTTAGATCTATGTCCTTACAGCTCTATCTACACCTAGATTATTCCTACAGCTGTATGTGTGCCTTTACTTATATTGCCTCTATATCCATGGAGACAGGTACTTATATATTTATCTTTACTTACATAACTATACTTGTCTCGAAACAGAGAGCCAACCCTGCTGCCTTCTAACTGATGATGTTGCCTAGTTAGGTCATGAAACGTCTGCAAGAAAACAAGCAAGCTCAGAGAGCACCAAGGACCCCACAGTCGTCGTCGTCCTTCTCTTCCTCCTCCTCCTCCTCCTTTCCATAAATCCCACTCCTTTTAACACTGATGATGTTACCTAGTTTGGTTAATGAAACGTCTGCAAGAAAACAAACAAGCTCAGAGAGCACCAGGGACCCCACAGTCATCCTCCTTCTCCTCCTCCTCTCCATAAATCCCACTCCTTTTAACACTGATGATGTTACCTAGTTTGGTTAATGAAACGTCTGCAAGAAAACAAGCAAGCTCAGAGAGCACCAAGGACCCCATAGTTCCCTTCTCCTCTTCCTCCCTTCATTCCTTCTTCCCTTCCTCCCTTTCTCCTCTCCAAAATCCCCCTCCCTTCTAGCACTGATGATGTTAGCTAGTTAAGTAATGAAACGTCTTCAAGAAAAAACCCAGCTGGGAGAACATCAGAGACCCCACAGTTCAGCCCTGAGCTATAAATATTCTCTTCTGCTGATACCTATCTCTGTATTTTATAATAATAATAATAATAACAACAACAACAACAATAATAATAAAGTTGGAAGGGACCTTGGCGGTCATCTAGTCCAACCCCCTGCAGGACACCCTATAACCATTTCAGACAAATGGCTGTCCAGTCTCTTCTTAAAAACTCCCAGTGTTGGAGCATTCACTGCTTCTGGAGGCAGGTTGTTCCACTGGTTAATTGTTCTGTCAGGAAGTTTCTCCTTAGTTCCAGGTTGCTTCTCTCCTTGATGAATTTCCACCCATTGCTTCTTGTCCTGCCTTCAGGGGCCTTGGAAAATAGCTTGACTCCCTCTTCTTTGGGGCAGCCCCTGGAACATTGGCTATCCTGTCCCCCCTCGTCCTTCTCTTCATTTTGATATCCTCCGTCTGTCTATAATCTAAGGATGTCACAGATCATTCCAAAGCGGTGCTGTGGAACGTTAGAATAGAACGAAACATTTGTTAAGTGAGCTTTGCCTCTTTCTCTTTCTTCCACAATGGTTGTTAAATGGAATCTTGACTTTCCTCATTAGGAAGTCACAAAAGGGGACCCAGGGATGCTGCAACCGTCGTTACTATGAGTCAGTTGCCAAGCGTCTGAATTTTGATGGGGATGCTGCAATGGTCGTAAGTGTGAAAATGGCTCACAAGTCACTATTTCCAGTGCCGTCCTAACTTCAAACGGTCACTAAATGGACTGCTGTAAGCCGAGGTGGACCTGTAGCTCAACCCTGCCCCTCAATCCAGGGGATACATCTGGATGAGGACCAAGCTGGTTTATTGCCCACCGACATAATATTCTCAAGCAAAACATGGCTAAATGCCAACTCAAGGTGGGCATGGACGGATGAGTCCCCGAAGACGTCATTACCGGTGTTCTCCTTGACAAACTCAAGGCAGGAATTGGGTCTGATCACCGCCACGTCAAGAAATCGTCCGTCTCATTCCGGGGAAGGCTGACAGATGTCGCTTACCGAGTTGCAGCCTCCGAATGCCTTGAAAAGCTAATTATCCCCATTAGATGACAGTTGAGGAACGAGTAAAGCAGCTCCACGGGAAGGCTGACAAATGCGACGAGGAAGAGCAGGTAGATCAAGATAAGGCGAAGCTGGAGAGCCACGCAACAAGCACCACATTGCTGTGTGCGTTGAGGTGTCTTAACCCTGAGGCTGATGGCCCAGTTGTCGGAGTGCTAAGCTCAGCCCTGATGTTACTTTTCAAGCTGGAGCTGATCCACCCAAATTGAACAGCACTCTGGAAAGACACAATAGGGGTGTCTCAAACTAATCAATGAGTTATTTTGAACACTCACATAATGTCTATGGAGATTCTCCGCCATCCAGGTCACAGTTGTCCCAGAGGTGCTTGTTCAAAAGGCAACTGGACTTTCTTGTTTTTCTTCGAAAACGTTTCGCTTCTCATCCCAGAAGCTTCTCTAGCTCTGAACTAAATAATATCAAGGGAAGGTATATTTCAAGGTTGAAAAAATGGTGATCATGTTCCCGAATGCTGTCAAGGTGTCAATATAACAATCTTTACAAAATGCTCTACAACAGTGGTTCTCAACCTGTGGGTCGGGACCCCATTTGGGGTCGAATGACCATTTCACAGGGGTCGCCAAACAACGCAGTCCGCCATTTTTTCCCCCTTTTCCTTAGCTGTGCTACTCCCTTTTATTCTATTGGCTTTTGAAAGCCAATAGAATAGACTCTCTTGAATAGAGTCTAATTCTATTGGCTTTCAAAAGCCAATAGGAATTGTCCAGGCTGTCTCTGCCCTGCTGAGCCCACCAAAAGTCCCATTCTGCAAACGGTGCTGCACCAGTTGAGTAGTCTTCGACTTACGACCGGTTGAGTAGTCCTCGACTTACGACCGGTTGGGGGGTCGCAGCATTAAAAAGGTTGAGAACCACTGCTCTACAAGGAATTTGGTATTGTATTGTAAAGTTAGTGGCCTCCTCTAGCTCTACAAATTGCATTGTTCCAGTGACATTTAGTGTATGTAATTCAGAATAGAATAACAGAGCTGGAAGGGACCTTGGAGGTCTTCTAGTCCAACCCCCTGCTCAACCAGGAGACCCTACACCATTCCAGACAAATGGCTGTCCAGTCTCTTCTTGAAAAGCTCCAGTGATGAAACACCTACAACTTCTGGAGGCAGGTTGTTCCACTGATTAATTGTTCTAACTGTCAGGAAGTTTCTCCTTAATTCTAGGTTGCTTCTCTCCCTCATTAGCTTCCATCTGTTGCTTCTTGTCCTGCCTTCTGGAAAATAGATACACAAACACACACACACACACACACACACACACACACACCTTTTCTCTGTGGCAGCCCGAGATATTGGAAGACTGCTATCCTGTCCCCCCTCGTCCGTCTCTTCATTAAACCAGACATCCCCAATTCCAGCAACCGTTCCTTATATGTTTCAGCCTCCAGTCTCCTAATCATCTTTGTCGCTCTTCTCCACACTCTTTCAATTCAACAACAGACAGAAATTTTCCAGAATAAAAATTGAATAGACATAGGAAAGGAAATCTAATTAACTGCTATTTTCACCCACACCATGTACTTTCCATCTCCATACTTTCAATTCTCGAAACTTAGCCCAGCTATTGGCTGATCAGTCCAGCAAAAATGAAAATTGAAACCACACCGAAATTCTTAATTCAGCACTTCTCCAATCTTATTCTGATTTGATGGCAAAACAACCCATCAATATTTGATAGGAAGGAGCAGCTGGCTTTTCAGCCCAAAATGAGTAATCCTTTCGATCATATGTGTACATAAAAGTAATCTATACAATGCTAAAAATAACCTCATCCTTTACTGGTTACCCAATTCTCTGTTCCTGTTAGCAAAAATCATGCAATCAACACAACTGAGGTTTGTGGGCTTTTGTTTCTGATTTTGGATACTGAGGTACGATCCCACGTTAAAGGATAATTCATAAGCACCATTGTACACATAGTCCTTGACTTACAACTGTTTCTTTAGTAACCACTCCAAGTTACCACGGCACTGAAAAAGGTGACTTATGACCGGTTTTCACACTTACGACCATTACAGCATGCCCAGGGTCATGTGATCAAAATTCAGAGGCTTGGCAACTGACTCGTACTTACAACAGTTGTTTTTACTTGTGCCAGTTAACACAGAAAGAGGGGATTACAAAGGATTAAAAGAGTGTTCCCACTTTTTTATAAGGTATATCCTTTATACAGATAGTCCTTGACTTACAACGGTTCATTTAGTGACCATTTGAAATTGCAGCAGCACAGGAAAAAGCGAGCATTTTTCACACTTTCGACCATTGCAGCATCCCCAGGGTCACATGATCAAACTAGGCATAATTTTGATCATAAATCTGGGTCACGTGATCTCCTTTTGCGACCTTCTGACAAGCAAAGTTGATGGGGGAAGCCAGATTCACTTAACAACCATGTCACAAACTTAACAAGTGCAGTGATTCACTTAACAACTGTGGCAAGAAAGGTCATAAAATGGGGCAAAGCTCACTTAACAACTGTCTCGTCTTGCTTAGCAAGAGTAATTTTGGGCTCAGTCGGGGACTATCTGTATGCCCAATATTGAAAATTCCTTCTGCTTAAGATACGTCCAAATCGTTGCTCTGGACCACTTTGAAAACACACCCAGCAACGAACGGAGGCAAGGAAAGAGTGAATCGGAAACAAACACCATGCAGTGGCAGCTCAAATATTTGTCATCATTTACACAGCAAGAAGATTCAAACCTGATTAATCATGTACTTTACATCAGTCGCCGCGGGATAAATTTCTTAGACTAAATATGTTAAATGCATTTGATGTGCAACTTAATACACGATCATTTGAAGAGACCACAGAGGGGCCGCCAAACTCTTTCCAGCCCCAAAGAAGTCCTTCATTGGGCATCCAGCCACCTTCAGCGGAATACAGGTAGTCATCATTTTACAACTGTGCATTTAGTGACCGTTCAAAGTTACAACAGCCCTAAAAAATGTGAGTTATGACCGTTTTTCACACTTACGACCATTGCAGCATCCCCGTGATCACATGATCAAAATTCAGACTCTTGGCAACTGGCGTGTACTTATGATGGTTGCAGTGTCCCGGGGTCACGTGATCCCCTTTTGTAACTGTCCTGCAAGCCAATCCATGGGAAAGCCAAATTCACTTAACAACCGTGTTACTAATTTAAGAACTGCAGTGATTAATTTAACAACAGTGGCAAGTCACAAAATGGGGCAAAACTCACTTAACAAATGTCTCATGTAGCACCAGAATTTGGGGTTCAACTGGGGTCATAAGTCGAGAAGTTCTTGTATTGAATATATATTTCATTGATTCATTTACTTTACATATTATTTTAAAAAAAACTTTTGGTTCCTCACTTGTTGAAAGTCACATGCTAGATTCCAGCAATAACGGAAGAACCAGACATAATTTTTCTGAGAAAAATTGTGCATGTTCTAGAATAAACACAATCCAAAAAGCAAAATAAATGAAAGAGTGCAAAATATACAAGTACGGGGACTTTTTTGCTGAATATCTGCTAAGAAAAAAGTCTTCTTACTTCCGAAATACACTGTAAGCATGTCTAATCCATAGGTGCACGTGGCAAAAAAATGAATGAAAATCAGAAATTATGATTAATTTGATGGCTTATCATATAAGACTGAAAACATTTGTGATGAACACAAGGGTGATCAGACATTCTAAATAAGCCCATTTTTCAGCACGTCAAGAGTGCATCTTGAGGGAAGAAGCAGAAGAAAGAAAAGATAAAAACTGTAAACAGATGAGAAGAGAAATAGGAGTCACCTATATGAAAAAATATTATGTCCAACAGAAGCGACAGAAAATGGGTGAGCATAAATAAGATGTAGAACTTGCGAACTAAAAGTGGAAAGCATTATTTTATGGAACGCTTGCAGAGACAGTGGATTTACAGCGATGGGAATCAGAAAGAAGATGTTTGTAGATGTAATGCCCAGAAGAAATTATTTTTTTAACAGAATAACAGAGTTGGAAGGGACCTTGGAGGTCATCTAGTCCAACCTCCTGCTCAGGCAGGAAACCCTACACCATTTCAGACAAATGGCTGTCCAGTCTCTTCTTAAAAACTTCCAATGTTGGAACATTCACCACTTTTGGAGGCAGGTTGTTCCACCGGTTAATTGTTCTCACTGTCAGGAAGTTTCTCCTTAGTTCTAGGTTGCTTCTCTCCTTGATTAGTTTCCATCTGTTGCTTCTTGTCCTGTCTTCAGGCGCTTTGGAAAATAGCTTGACTCCCTCTTCTTTGGGGCAGCCCCTGAGATATTGGAACACTGCTATCCTGTCACCCCTCGCCCTTCTCTTCACTAAACTAGACATACCCAATTCCAGCAATTGTTCCTTATATGTTTTAGCCTCCAGTCCCCTAATCCTCTTTGTTGCTCTTCTCTGTACTCTTTCCAGAGTCTCAACATCTTTTTTACATCGAGGTGACCAAAACTGGATGCAAGATTCAAAGTGTGGCCTTACCAAGGCATTGTAAAATGGTATTAACACTTCACATGATCTTGATTCTATTTCTATATATTCCATTCCTTCTTCATTTCTCATACTTTTTAAGGGAGGATGGAAGAAGCACATTGAAAGGTCAACCCAAGTGACTGTCTAAAGAGGGTGCTGGTCCTCTTTCCTCTTGGGACATCATCTGCAGGAGATTTTTTTTTAAACATACATGAAAAGTCGAGTTGTAAGTAAGAGCCAGTAGAATGGCAGAGAGCGATTCCTGAAGGGGTCCTTCACGCTAAATCCGCCTCTTTTCAAAACAACTTCCTAGCTTTACTCCCAGGAGTAGAAAAGAAGCAAAGAACCAGACTGGGCAGTTCCTCCCTCTTGTTTTGAACTGCAGTCTATAATTTTGCAAAGGATGCTTTTGAGGAATGACACGCGTAGATGTCATTTGTCACTGGACATGTCATCCTCCCTTCAATAAAGTTCATAACTGTCATGTCGTGATTAGTCAGAAAGAGGGACTGGATGTTCCTTTCTATCGACATTTGCCCTTCCGCTTTTTTAATGCAAAAATTAAAAAAAGAGGAATGATAACACAGTGCGTACAACTCCTATCGTGCATCGTCATCTCTTTCTTTCCCTGAAGCAAAAAAGGAGCTCAAGAAATTTTTCTCCATGGAGCCCAGAGGGATTATTGCTATGCACGATGGTTGTTAAATGAGCTTTGCCCCATTTTAGGATCTTTGTCTCGACCCTCAGCCAATCCACACGATCACAGCTAGCACTTCACCTCCCGATGAAATTCACCTGAAGTGTTTTGTCCCAGCCTGTGTGAGTCCTTGTTAATTCACAAGGACGAATCCCTCTTTTCACAAGTAGGCTGGAAATGCAGGAAAAACAAACCCCTTTTATTATTATTTACAGACCTGCAAAATGCCCCAAAAGCAAAGGCAAACAGAACATGATTCAAATGGAGAATGGTCCCAAAGGCAAACAGAGCGCAATTCAAACAGAGAATTTTTCACAGGCATTGCAAACAGAACATGATTCCATGAAACTTGAGTCCTTTGCAAACGGTTGCCTTCAGCCACCAGCACGGCCCACACCTTCCCTTTTTATTATGCAGCCCCAAGGCGTGGCTTCTCAATGCCTTCTCCTTCGCCCTTGGAGCCACCCCATTGCTTCCCTCTGTCCTGCTCTTGTTGCCTGGCTGCGTTTGCAAGCGTCTATGATGTCTTCCAGCTGTGAGTCCTCAGAGTCTGGCTCAGCTTCCCTGTACAGCTGGGTCTCAGCTTGAGCACGAGTGGAGGGGCCAGGCTTTTCCTCAGATTGTAAGTCCTGGAGCTCATCAGAGCCTCCCTCCGATGGCTCTCAAGGCCCCTCTTCCTCTGATTCCCCGGACTCAGCTGCCGGGTCTACTGGCTGGCACGGAATCACAACATGAAGTGATCTCCCCATCACAAGACCCACCACAAGCCCCTCACCTGATGTGACCCACACCTGCCCCCTCACAAGACCCATCACAAGGCCCTCACCTGATATGATCCATACCTGAACCATCACAAGACCCTCACCTGACGTGACCTCCCCATCAAAAGACTCATAAGACTCTCACATGATGTGACCCTCACCTGACGTAATCCTCACCTGATGTGACCTCTCCATCAAAAGATCTACTAACCACACAAAGCCCTTATAAGGAGAAGAACACCAACACTGACATTCTCTAAACTCCATAGGAGATGTTACCTTGCCTTGGTAACAAAATGTTCAGAAACCAACCCACAAGCTCGGAGGATGAACTTCCACCCTCATCGTTCTCCATGTCTTCTTTGTCCTGGCTAGTTAATACAGTTGTTTTATGCTAACCTGGCATTAGATGGCAGCAGATGTCTGGGGGGTAGCAGATGTCCGGGAGGGGGGCAGAATCAAAAAAGTCAAGGTGATGGCCATCACTGAATGACTATTTAAAAGAGGTTTCTATCACAAGGATGTATCTACCACTTATACCTTTTTGACTTGTCCCCATAGATAGGCTTGATGGTGGCCTACAGACAATCTTGGCTGATTTCAGAAAAACAACTAATTCAGACCGAGTTACTGCTTGGGATGGAGGAACATGGAAATCCCATCGTTGTAGGTCAGGTGGTTGAGAAAGCATCCTTGGAGAATGGGAACTACTTCCATATTTTTTTCCTAGAAAACTATATGGTCTGGAGGAGGAGGGAGGAGGAAGAGGAGGAGGAGGAGGAGGAGGAGATGGTTATCCATTCAATCAAGTCCAACTCTTAGCAATTCAAAGGTCCAGGTCTCTCCACGTCTTCCGATCTTGCACTACTTCCTTGAATTTTTATATCATCCTATCTGAATATGAATGTACATCATGGTTGAGGGACAGCTCTGGTAGTGTAATTTACAAATGTACTTTTTAAATCAGTGTCCTGGGAACCAGATAAAGTCATTAGTTTCTTGTGATACTTAGAAATTATAATTGATATACTTCCTTTTACATAAGGGAGGGTATTCATGGCCCCTTCCAACTCTGTTGTTCTGCTATTTTCTCATTCTCTTTTCCTCCCTCTCTCTCTCTCCTCCCTCTTTTCCCTCTCTCTCTCCTCTTTCTCTCCCTCTGTATCTCCCTGTCTCTCCCCTCTCTCTCACTCCCTCTCTCCCTCTCTGTCTCTCCTCTCTCCCTCCCTCTTCCTCTCTCTCCCTCTCTATCTCCATCTCTCCTCTCTCTCTCTCCCTCTCCCTGTCTCTCATCTCTCTCACTCCCTCTCTCCCTCTCCGTCTCTCCTCTCTCACTCCCCGTCTCTCCTCTCTCCCTCCCTCTTCCTCTCTCTTCCTCTCTATCTCCATCTCTCCTCTCTATCTCTTTCCCTCTCCATGTCTCTCCTCTCTCCCTCCCTCTTCCTCTCTCTCCCTCTCTATCTCCATCTCTCCTCTCTCTCTCTCTCCCTCTCCCTGTCTCTCCTCTCTCACACTGCCTCTCTCCCTCTCTGTCTCTCCTCACTCCCTCCCTCTTCCTCTCTCTCCCTCTCTACCTCCATCTCTCCTCTCTCTCTCTCTCCCTCTCCCTGTCTCTCCTCTCTCTCACTCCCTCTCTCACTCCCCGTCTCTCCTCTCTCCCTCCCCGTCTCTCCTCTCTCCCTCCCTCTCCCTCTCTCTCCCTCTCCATCTCTCCTCTCTCTCTCTTTCCCTCTCCCTGTCTCTCCTCTCTCTCCCTCTCTTCCTCTCTCTCCCTCTCTATCTCCATCTCTCCTCTCTCTCTCTCCCTGTCTCCTGTCTCTCCTCTCTCACACTCCCTCTCTCCCTCTCTGTCTCTTCTCTCTCCCTCCCTCTTCCTCTCTCTCCCTCTCTACCTCCATTCTCTCCTCTCTCTCTCTCTCTCTCTCCCTGTCTCTCCTCTCTCTCACTCCCTGTCTCTCCTCTCTCCCTCCATCTCTCCTCTCCTCTCCCTCCTCTCTCTCCTCTCTCTCTCTCTCATCTCTCCTCTCTCTCTCTCTCTCTCCTCTCTCTCTGTCTCTCCTCTCTCCCTCCCTCTTCCTCTCTCTCCCTCTCTATCTCCATCTCTCCTCTCTCTCTCTCCCTCTCCCTGTCTCTCCTCTCTCACACTCCCTCTCTCCCTCTGTCTCTCCTCTCTCCCTCCCTCTTCCTCTCTCTCCCTCTCTACCTCCATCTCTCCTCTCTCTCTCTCTCTCCCTCTCCCTGTCTCTCCTCTCTCTCACTCCCTCTCTCCCTCCCCGTCTCTCCTCTCTCCCTCCCTCTTCCTCTTCCTCTCTCTCCCTCTCTATCTCCATCTCTCCTCTCTCTCCCTCTCTTTCTCTCTCCCTCTCTCGCCATAACCTGCATAGGAGACCCCAGAATAAGATACAGCAGCCAAATAGAATTTCAGTGAAAAATAAATTATTAGTTAAGTGTCAGCTACAAAGAAGAACTTTGGCTAGATACATTAACAACTGCAAAACAGCCCTCCCGGCTTTCATATGTTTGCTATTTTTATTCTTTTTGAAGTATTTAAGGGAAAAGGTGCCAAAGCTGAAGGCATCCGGGTATACAAAGTTAAAGCAGCAGACTTGTGGTGTGTGTGTGTGTGTGTGTGTGTGTGTGTGTGTGTGTGTGCATGCTTGTCTGTGTGCATTTTGCTCCACACCCACACGCGGCGTTCTGATTCTTATTTGCATGGTATTGACTTCTCAGAACTTCGCAAAATATCACCCTCGGAGAGGTGAAAAGAGTTAATTGCGGCTGGTGCAAAATAATGTGCTTTTATTTCATCACAACAAAAGAAAGTATTTCCACTTGGAAACGGCACTGGATGCCCTGTAACTCAAGTTAATGAGAGTAGAGTATAATTGAATAGTTACAGAGCTTGTGATTTAACGATACATCAGGGGAACCAGCAGGCTCCCCCAGCCTGGATGTGCAGCTTTATGTTCCTCCTTGGGCGATAAGCTTCTCATCTCGTTTGGAGCAGACTCAGAATAGAGCTGGAAGGAACCTTGGAAGTCATCTAGTCCAACCCCCTGCTCAGGCAGGAGACCCTAGACCATCTCAGACAGGTGGCTGTCCAGTCTCTTCTTTAAAAACTTCCAGTGATGAAGCACCCACAACTTCTAGTGGCAAGCAATTCCGTTGGTTAATTGATCTCACTGTTAGGAAGTTTAGTGACAGTTCAAAGTGACAACAGCACTGAAAAAAGTGACTTATGGACCGTTGCTCAACATACAACCGTTGCTGCGTCCACAGGATCATGTGATTCACATTCAGGCAGTTAACAACTGACTCACATTTCTGATGAAGTCGCGTGTAGTAGTAGTAGTAGAAGAAGAAGAAGAAGAAGAAGAAGAAGAAGAAGAAGAAGAAGAAGAAGAGGAGGAGGAGGAGGAGGAGGAGGAGAAGGAGAAGAAGAGGAGGAGAAGAAGGAGAAGGAGAAGGAGAAGGAGAAGGAGAAGAAGAGGAGGAGGAAGAAGAGGAAGAAGAGGAGGAGGAGAAGGAGAAGGAGAAGGAGAAGGAGAAGAAGAAGAAGAAGAAGAAGAAGAAGAAGAAGAAGAAGAAGAAGAAGAAGAAGAAGAAGAAGAAGAAGAAGAAGAAGAAGAAGAAGAAGAGGAGGAGGAGGAGGGGAGGAGGAGGGGGAGGAGAGAGGAGGAGCGGGAGAGGGAGAGGAAGGAGGAGCGGGAGCAGGAGGGGGAGGAGGAGGAGGAGGGAGGGAAGAATGATGCACTACCATCTATCCAAACATCCCTTGACTCCGGGAAGAGGCCCTGGCCCCTTTGAGGACATTCTGACTCTGACAGCCAAGCCCCTAACCAATCAGAACACACCTCCACCCAAGCAGAACACAACCAAGCTCCCACCCAATCAGTTCATACCCCCACTGGCAGTTAAAAGGAAGAAACAGCTACGATCGCACATTGCTCCTAGAAGCACAAAGCCGAAAACACCAGCCTGAAGATGACGAATGGGACTTTGTCGAAACGTCGCCAAGACACTTCCAATTTTACGTGGGAGAAAACCCGAATAACCAAAGACCTACATATAAATACCCGCGAAAACCTCAGAAAACACATATATATAGAATAGAATAGAATAGAATAGAATAGAATAGAATAGAATAATGTGACTTCTGAAAAGTCACAGTCAAGTCAGACAATCCGTCCTGACTTTAGTTACATATTAATAAAGGTAGAATAAATCATATAAAGAGGCCAGGAATTTTTTGGAGAAGCCTTAGCAGATCAATATTTCAGAAATTTATCCAGAAGTAAGGGAATGTAATATCTCCACAAACCATATTGGATTCAGGTAACAAATCATTTTAAAGGTGGTGCTGGCATTGTGAGCAGACGTGTTGACAGACTCAAAACTCACACAGCCTGGTGGAAGAAATGTATTTATTTTCTTTGTTGACTTCAGTCTGGGAGGAAAAAAAAGAGCTCAAGGTAGCAACTAATAAAAAAGAATAATGATCAATGGATTTGGAAAGGAGGACTTTATAACTTGAAATGTTGCATAAATAGAGGTTAGGGGGAACAATCTGTCTGTCTGATACCAAGTGCCTTTCAAGCTCAGAGTTATGAGAAAGTTGGGCCCTGAATTAAGAACGATATAGCGAAATGGGAGAAATTGGAGTAAGATGTTTCAGGGTGGGAGAAGGAGGAGGAGGAGGAGGAGGAGGAGGAGGAGAAGGAGAAGGAGAAGGAGAAGAAGAAGAAGAAGAAGAAGAAGAAGAAGAAGAAGAAGAAGAAGAAGAAGAAGAAGAAGAAGAAGAAGAAGAAGAAGAAGGAGGAGGAGGAAGAAGAAGAGGAGGAGGCGGAGGATGAGGAGGAGGAGGAGGAGGAGGAGGAGGAGGAGGAGGAGGAGGAGGAGGAGGAAGAAGAAGAAGAAGAAGGAGAAGAAGGAGAAGAAGAGGAGGAGGAGGAAGAAGAAGAAGATCCAACTAGGGAACATCCTCTGTGCGAGACGGGAGACGGGAGACGGGAGACGAAGACGAAGACGAAGACGAAGACGAAGAAGAAGAAGAAGAAGAAGAAGAAGAAGAAGAAGAAGAAGAAGAAGAAGAAGAAGAAGAAGAAGAAGAAGAAGAAGAAGAAGAAGAAGAGTGGGAGAGAGGAGGAAGGGGAGAGGGAAAGGGAGGAGGAGGAGCGGGAGCAGGAGGGGGAGAAGGAGGAGGAGGAGGAGGGAGGGAAGAATGATGCACTACCATCTATCCAAACATCCCTTGACTCCGGGAAGAGACCCTGGCCCCTTTGAGGACATTCTGACTCTCCCTTCCCATGACATCTTTGGACCATGTACCTTGTGCTACTTTCACTGTGTCCCAACAGATGCCAGTGGCCAGATGACCTTGGCTAATCTTGGACAGCTAAGCGGCGGGGTGCAGGCCTGGTTAAAGCCTGGATTGTCCCCCAAAAGTCTGTGTAGACTAAACTGGAAGATTTAAAAAAAAATATGGAGGAAGAAAGCACCTGCAAACCATTATCACCCTCAAGACTCACCAGGAGATGCGTTTCTACCATCCTCTATAGTTTAATTCTAGCCACAACTTCGATCTAGTTTAGGGGGGAAACTCCACTGTTGCCTTCATTTTGGTTTCTCTCAAACTGTTAACTCCCCTCTTGATCTTTCGGAGTAAGAAGAGGCGTAAATAAAAACCTGAGCAGATGTTGCCAACTTTGGTCTCCAGGACGAAGCGGAAGCACAATCGTCTCTTCCCCAAATTTTCGCTGTATTTCCTACACATTGCCAAATTCATCCTACCCAGTGTGGTCATCATCTATCCCTCCTGGTGTCTGCTCAGCCCATTTGCGTTGATTTCCCAGGTTTTTTCCACCCTTGAACGTAGTCTTCTGAGTTCCTCTAGTGCAGTTGGGAATCAAACAATTAAGCTGTGGGTAGACAAACGACGGTTGACTTAAAGACGAATATACAAGCCACCATTGTCTTTGTGCAAAGGTCAGTTTTCAGAGAGAGCCCTAATTATTTTCTCTTCTCTTTGTTATCGTTTGCTAGCCACTAGAAGGACAAAGAGGCACTGATTAATGATTAGAAGGTCAAAAAAAATATCTGCAAATGTACAAAATGTCTCTCGAGAAAAAAAAAAACCCAACCGATTCTGAAGCACGTTCCCGATGGATGCTTTCGTTTGGGTTTTGTCAAACCAATTTATTTCCGTCAGGGACCCGTTGGTGTTTCTACTTGGCCACCTGTTTATTGCAAACGGCGCCTTCAGCCTCCCTGAATTCTTTATTCTGCGCTCTTCCTCGTCCAACATTTTCCATTTTCACCTTTACTCGCACCTCTGGTTGTTTGGGAGATGTACAAGGATCGCTCTGCAGAAAAGGCAGGTTTTAAATTCTCCTGTGCCTGCCCTGCGGGGGGGGCTGGGAAGGCACAGGAAGGAAACCAGACACATTTCATGCAGCTGAGGGTGGAGATCCTGAATGCTATGCAGGTTTACTCTAGAAGCTTACTGCTTATTTGTTTAAATTTATGTTCTGCCTGTAATATTTTTATAAATAACTCAAGGCAACTCTCTAATGCAGTGGTTCTCAACCTGTGGGTCGGGACCCCATTTGGGGTCGAACGACCATTTCACGGGGGTTGCCAAACAACGCAGTCCGCCATTTTTTCCCCCTTTTCCTTAGCTGTGCTACTCCCTTTTATTCTATTGGCTTTTGAAAGCCAATAGAATAGACTCTCTTGAATAGAATCTAAGTCTATTGGCTTTCAAAGGCCAATAGGAATTGTCCAGGCTGTCTCTGCCCTGCTGAGCCCGCCAAAAGTCCCATTCTGCAAATGGTGCTGCACCAGTTGAGTAGTCCTCGACTTACGACCAGTTGAGTAGTCCTCGACTAACGACCAGTTGGGGGTCGCAGCATTAAAAAGGTTGAGAACCACTGATCTAATGCTCATCCCTTGGCCTATTAACCCCACAACAGTCCTGTGAGGTGGGTTGGGCTGAAGAGAGGGAGTAGCCCAAAGTTACCTATCTGGCTTTCATGCCTAAGGCGGGACTAGAACTCACCGTCTCCTGGTGATTGGCCCAAGGTCACCCAGATAGCGTTCATAGCTAAGGTGGGATTAGAACTCATGACCTCTTGGTTTCTAGCCACATTCCTTAACCACAAGACCATACTACACAATTACTACAATAATTCTAATCATGGGCATTTATGCACATACACACACATACATACTCATGTATGCGTGTATCTAGAATAGTATTTTTCAACTTGGTGACTTGCAGATGCATGGATCATCCCTATAGTCACATGATCTAAATTCAGACTCCTTGGCAACTGACTCATAGTTATGACAGTCGCAGTGTCCCGGGGTCATGGGATCCCCTTTTGCGAACATCTGGCCAGCAAAGTCAATGGGGGAAGCCAGATTCACTTAACAACCGGTTGACTAACTTATCAACTGCAGTGATTCACTTAACAACTGTGGGGAGAAAGGTCGTAAAGTGGGTCCAAGCTCACTTAACAAATGTCTCACTTAACAACAGAAATGTTGGGCTGAATTGTGCTCTTCAGTTGAGTTCTACCTGTACTTCATCCTGGTCTTTCATTGTTCATATTATATCCATAATCTGATCTCTACACCCTCCATAGATGCTGATCTGTGCAGAGCTATTCTCATCAGGGACCAAACTACTCTAGGTGATGAGGCTGGAGGTTCCTTCTCTGAGTTTCTGGGTTGGTTTCTGAACGTTTTGTTACCAGGCTGAGTAACATCTTCAGCAGCGTTTAGGGGATGTCAGTGTCAGTGTTCTTCTGTTTATAAGGGCTTCAGGTGTGGCTGTGTCAAGTGAGGGTCTTGTGATGGCTCTTGTGATGGTTCAGGTGTGGGTGTGTCAAGTGAGGGTCTTGTGATGGTTCAGGTGTGGGTGTGTCAAGTGAGAGTCTTGTGATGGGTCTTGTGATGGTTCCGGTGTGGGTGTGTCTTGTGATGAGTCTTCTGATGGGTCTTGTGATGATTCAGTGTGGGTGTGTCAAGTGAGGGTCTTGTGATGGCTCTTGTGATGGGTCAGGTGTGGGTGTGTCTTGTGATGGGTCTTGTGATGATTCAGTGTGGGTGTGTCAAGTGAGGGTCTTGTGATGGGTCTTGTGATGGTTCAGGTGTGGGTGTGTCTTGTGATGGATCTTGTGAGAAGTCTTGTGATGATTCACTGTGGGTGTGTCAAGTGAGGGTCTTGTGATGGGTCTTGTGATGGGTCAGGTGTGAGTTATCAGTTAGAGGCTTGTGATGGGTCTTGTGATTGGGAGGTTACATCAGGTCAGGGTCCTTGGGAGCTGAACAGCTCGTGGGAATGGGTTGAGGGACGGTGCTGTCTCAGGTTGGCTGTGCAGTTGATTTGGATTCTGAGGGGTTCATAGGCTAGTTGTGGGTCGATGTATCAGCGGATGGGAGTTGCTTGTGGAGTGCCAGCCTTTGATGAACTCACAAGCATGGCAGGTGGCAGCGCTGCCGATAGCTTTTGTGTTGCTCCAGTCGAACTGGTGCTGTTTGGTGTCGCTGCGGGTAGAGATTCAGGATTTGGGATCATGGCATTTGACTGCCAGCCGGTGTTTGTGGATCCGTGTTTTTTAATTGCCGTGATGCTTGTCCCACGTAGAACTGGTTGCAATGGCTACGGTTGATTTTGTAGATGACATTGTTCCTTTCATCCTTCTGTATCTTGTCTTTGGTTCTGGATAATTCCTGGAGGAGTGTGGCTGTGCCTTTGTGTGCTAATCTAGGTGAGGACCGACAACCAGCTGCCCGCTGACCTGCACCTTCTGCTCTCCCCATACTACTTGAACATAGGATATCATTTGCCATCTGCTCCTTCCACCCATTAGAAAATGCAAGGCTGATTAGGTTTTTGCCTGCAGAGAACCAGTAACGACTCAGCAGATTGGCTTTTATGGTGGCTTGGGAGGGTGAGTGGGTGTGTCTCCTGCTGCCTCTCCAAAAACAGGAAAGGGACTGGGTGTCACGTGGCATATCTTAGCTTCCTGACCACCCTCGGATTGAGCCTTCCATCCTAAATGCTGCCAATGGAAGAGAAAAAACAGCAGCAAGCTTGGAAGAATGCCAAAGGTTGCAGAAGGCCAAGAAAACAAACAGGAAAACAGTGGAGGGGGACTTCCTCCCAGATTCATACTTCTTCAGGGAAATAGACTGAAGATAGAATGGGAAAGAATAGAACGTACAGTAACACCAAACCCTGATGTGCGCCAGATGTTCTGGCTTCAATTCTCATTAATCCTGCTTTTGAGAGGTTGGGAGAACTACCACCGAAATATATCTGAAGGGTGCCGGGAGGCCAAAACCTAGAATAACAGAATTGGAACGGACCTTGGAGGTCTTCTAGTCCAACCCCCTGCTTTGCTGGCTGAGGAATTCTGGGAGTTGAAGTCCACACGTCTTAAAGTTGCCACGGTTGAGGACCCCTGGGCTAGTATATATTACTATATACAAGTAAAAAGTTGAGGTTTGATGCTTATTGTCTTATTGTACTGCACCCAACAGAGCCTTTTCTTTCTTTTTTTCCCATCTGCCCTACACTCTTCCCTTCCCCCCATTATTTTCTTCTGTATTTTACATTATATTTTGATCAAATAAAATCTTGAAACGTAAAAGAAACGGCCAAAAGAAATTAGAAGCTGACCACTGCAGCAGGACAAAGAGGTCGTAAATGCATGTTGCACTCCAGCAGGGAGTAAATAAACACAATTCCCCTTCTTACTCAGCCGATAGATATCCTGAACTGTTGCTAATTTCTAATGCAGAGGTTTCAAGACCATCTCAGCGCCGGGGCGCAGGGAAATTCAGCATTCTCCACTCTCTGGTTACAAAGGTTACATGACCTCATCTTTTCATGAGCCGCTTTGTCCAACGTGCCAGGCAATCATTCTTGCTAGAAAGTCTGCAGATGGAAGGAGGGAAGCAGCCCTCAAGAGCGAGAGCGATTGATTAAACAACATGTGATGTTTCCTAGACCCGCTAAATGCAATTAGGAGGCCCAAGAAAGAAAACAGGGCTACGTTATCAAGCTCAGAGGACTCGGTGTTCCCTACGTTACTCCAGAAAAATCTATAGTCTCACTTCTTTTGTGTGACAATCACTAGTTAGCATTTTCTATGCTGAAGCCCCCTCTGTATGTGGCACACAGTGAAGTCTGCCTCCCAAGCAATGCCTGCAATTTGGCGAAGGAAAGCACGGCGGCTTCCTTATTTCCCAGCACTGCCAACAAGATTCTGATCAACAGATGTTCGAGAAGAAGGCGTCCCACAGATAACATGAAGGAAGTGACACTGAATCAGTGAGCGCATGTGTGTCTTGTGTAATTTTGCCCCTGGCAATTGCCTGCGAAAGACCACAGGAGCTGAGCAACGCCGGCACAGTTAGACTGGACTAATTTGGATTTGTTAAACCCTAAGAAATGCCTTTCTCCAAATCTCCAAATCACTCTTTTAATCAAGCAGTGAGCGCCTTGGTAGTTTTAAGTACAGTGTGCAAAAACCTGGAAAGTTGGCTGTTTTGTTTGTCAGCCTAAATCCAGCCCAGGAGTGTCTGGGCCGGTACTTGGTCTCTCTCCATGGTCCTGAATCTTCCGACTTGCGCTTCGGTAGAATTCCACTCCATCGTCTTTTGAAGCTAATGTTTCAAAGGAGTCACTGAACCTAAAAAATTTCCTCTGGGTGACACTGAAAGCAAGCAATAGTGGTGAAGGAAAGAGCCTTGAAGTGTTCTGCTACCACACAGTCAACTTAATAACAAACAATTTTGAGGGGTCCTTGGTGCTCTCCGAGTTTCGTTGTCTTCTTGCAGACGTTTCCTGACCCAAACTAGGTAACATCATCAGTGCTGGGAGGAAGTGGGTTTTGTGGGGAGGAGGAGGAGGAGGAGGAGGAGGAGGAGGAGGAGGAGGAGGAGGAGGAGGAAGACTGTGGGGTTCTTGGTGCTCTCCGAGTTTGGTGGTCTTCTTGCAGACGTTTCCTGACCCAAACTAGGTAACATCATCAGTGCTGGGAGGAAGTGGGTTTTGTAGGGAGAAGGAAGAGGAAGAGGAAGAGGAGGAGGAGGAGGAGGAGGAGGAGGAGGAGGAGGAGGAGGACAACGACGACGACGACTGTGGGGTTCTTGGTGCTCTCCGAGTTTGGTGGTCTTCTTGCAGACGTTTCCTGACCCAAACTAGGTAACATCATCAGTGCTGGGAGGAAGTGGGTTTTCGGAGGAGGAGGAGGAGGAGGAGGACTGTGGGGTTCTTGGTGCTCTCTGATCTTGCTTGTTTTCTTGCAGACGTTTCATTACCAAACTAGGTAGTGCTAGAAGGGAGTGGGATTTGTGGAGAGGAGGAGGAGGACTGTGGGGTCCTTGGTGCTCTCTGAGTTTGGTGGTCTTCTTGCAGACGTTTCCTGACCCAAACTAGGTAACATCATCAGTGCTGGGAGGAAGTGGGTTTTGGGAGGAGGAGGAGGAGGAGGAGGAGGAGGACTGTGGGGTTCTTGGTGCTCTCTGATCTTGCTTGTTTTCTTGCAGACGTTTCATTACCAAACTAGGTAACATCATCAGTGCTAGAAGGGAGTGGGATTTGTGGAGAGGAGGAGGAGGAGGAGGAGGAGGAGGAGGAGGAGGAGGAGGAGGAGGAGGAGGAGGAGGAGGAGGAGGAGGAGGAGGAGGAAGACTGTGGGGTCCTTGGTGCTCTCCGAGTTTGGTCGTCTTCTTGCAGACGTTTCCTGACCCAAAGTAGGTAACATCATCAGTGCCAGTCAGATTAACACTGGTGTTGCCTAGTTTGGGTTGTGAAACGTCTGCATGCTTTTCTGCCTCTTATTAAGATCCTTTGAGGAAATACATTTTTCTGCCCTTTTAATATTTCCTTATTGTATGGGGAAGGTGAATAGATTATATTCAGAAAAAGTATGGAATTAAAAAGTTTCATTTATTTTATGAATGAATATTAAATATTATAGAGAATTGTTTTATAGGTTATGGAATTAAAGGTTAATTATGATAATTTTTTTCTCTTTTCTTTTCTTTTTTTCTTTTTTTTTTTAATTATTATAAATTTTGTTCTTATTAACCCTGTATTCTGCTCTGGGAAGTGAAGGGAGGGGGGTTGGGGGTGGGAGGGAGGGTAAGGGGGGTTTTCTTACTTTAAAATTTTATTGTATTTTTACAAATGTTTATATGTTAAAAAATAAAAAAAATCAATAAAAAAAATATTTCCTTCTCTGGGGAGAGGGGCTGACTTCCTACAAAGATTTGCAAGAATCGCCAAGAGTCGGACACGACAGAATGGATAACACCATCATCAACAACAACCTCCTGAGCATCCACTAATCCATTTGCTGAGCATCCTCAATGCACATTAAGACCAACCTGTGCCTCACTGTTGCAGACCTCAAATATAGGTGCTGCTCGACTTACAACAGTTCACTTAGTAACCGTCTGAAATTACAACCGCCCTGAAAAAAGGGACTTCAGGTTTTTTTTACACTTACGACCGTCGTAGCCTGCCCCACCGTCACGGGATCAAAATTCGGATGCTTGGCAAGTGATTCATATTTATGATGGCTGGGGTCAGGTGGTTCCCCTTTTGTGTGACCTTGTGTGACCTTCTGACCAGCCAATGGGGACGCCAGATTCGCTCAATGACCGTGTTACTAATTTTAACAACTTCAGCGCTTCGCTTAACAAACGTGACAAGGAAAGTCGTTAAAACGGGGAAAATTTCTCAGCAAGCAACATAAATTTGGGACTGAATGGAGGGGCAGCGGTGCTTTTGGCATGGTGCTATCTGCATGCTTCAGAGATTCAGGGCTTAGCAAAGAGCACCATTAAACAATCGTTGCTCCATCTAATAATAATAATAATAATAATAATAATAGTAAGTTGGAAGGGACCTTGGAGGTCATCTAGTCCAACCCCCTGCTCAGGCAGGAAAGCCTATACCATTTCAGACAAATGGCTGTCCAGTCTCTTCTTAAAAACTTCCATTGTTGGAGTGCTCACTGCTTCTGGTGGCAAGTAGTTCCCCTGATTAATTATTCTCGATGTCGGGAAGTTACTCCTTAGTTCTAGGTTGCTTCTCTCCTTGATTAATCTCTCTCTGTTGCTTCTTATCCTGCCTTCAGGGGCTTTGGAGAATAGCTTGACTCCCTCTTCTTTGGGGCAGCCCCTGAGATATTGGAACGCTGCTATCATGTCCCCCCTCGTCCTTCTCTTCGTTAAACTAGACATACCCAATTCTAGCAACCGTTCCTTATATTTTTTAACCTCCAGTCCCCTGATCATATTTGTTGCTCTTTTCTGCACTCTTTCTAGAGTCTCAACATCTTTTTTACATCGTGGTGACCAAAACTGGATGCAGCATTCCAAGTGTGGCCTTACCAAGGCATCTGAGCTAACTAATAGCTGAGTACAAAGGACCCACCGGTTAAATGCTCACCAAAGACCACCTTCAGCCAATTGCTGCTCCATCTGAGCTAGCTAAGAGTAAAAGACAATGCTCTGTGAATGTCTCCTGGATTTTCCAATGTTTCATGGATTTCAACAAAGCGTTTCCCATTTCTAATGCTTCACCAACACTCGTGCAAGCGAAAACATGTTACATTTTTCCTCAAGGACCCGTACGCACGTGCCTGGTGGCTTGCCACGTATTCTTTGGGTCTGCGTTCTTCTGCTCTTGGATAGCAGTGATTGCAAACAATTTTTTATTAAAAAAAGATGTATAAATGCACTGAGGTACCTCAAAAGTCTTCCATTCACACTAGTGCAGGATCAGCAGAGCAAAGCCAGCTCAAGCAGCATCCTTTGACAAGTTCTGTAAAAGTGTGTAATTCCAGCAAAATATGTGAGACTATCACGCTGGCAAAATTGCCTTTTTTTCCAAGCTGGACTCAATTAAATGCTGGAGAAACACGATGGCCTAGTGGTTATGGAACCAGGCTAGAAACTAGGAGCCAATTGGGTGATCTTGGGCCGGTCATTCTCTCTCAGCCCTAGGGAGAAGGCAATGGCAAGCCACTTCTGAAAATCTGGCCCAGAAAACTACACACGATCACCTCAATGCAGACGTGAAGTCGCAAACAAGCACGCAACGTTGGAAAAGAGGAGTCATCCCATAATTCCTTCAAGACGCAGGAATGGGCTGCAAATAGCATCCATCTCCATAAAAAGGAGAAGAGATGGAGTTAGGTCTCTCAAAAGGTTTGGGATCACACAGAAGAAATTGCTTGCAGATGCCCTTATATATTTGACCAAGATGTGCGAGGCAAGGAAAAATCAGCCACAATCATCACTTCCACAGGTAAAGCAGCAGCAATAGTAAAACATCGGTCTTTGCAGAAACGGCAAGTCCAGAAAAAAGGCAGACCCGATCAACGGAACAATGTGAGACGCTTAACAGGTGAGCTTGCAACTCCATTTAGGATATTCTGTGCAAGCATCTCAACGTTATATGAAGGCTGATGTTTTCTGTTCATGGGGAAAAGGGGGCCACGGTTTTTAGAAAGAACAAGTTCTTTGGTTTGGAAAAAGAAAACAGAAGGAGGA